>NC_133333.1:43213607-43396107 GCF_042186555.1 Aquarana catesbeiana | reverse complement strand
TGTGGGGGACAGGTTTTTTTACTGTGTGGGGACATGTGTGTGGGGACAGTGTTTTGGGGACTTTGTGTGTTTACATTGTTTTGGGACATGTGTGGGGACAGTAGGCTGGTGATCAATGTGTAAAAAGCTGTAAAAAACAGCTCATTCTCACTGATCACTGGCCGGCTGCAGAGATCCGCTCTCCTCTCCGACAACTTCCGTGTGAGGAGAGGAGAGCCAATTGCCTAGAAAACGGCTCTCTATTTACATCACATGATGGCTGTGATTCCACACAGCCGTCATGTGATCAGGAGGGCCAATCACAGAGCCCTATGTGCTTTTATATGTGTCTTATCTATATATAATGCACGCTTTAAAATGCATGGTTTTCCATTTTATGAACAAGAAAATAATGACGCTATGCTGTTGGGCTGGTATAATAATGCTATGGGGCTGGTATGACATTTTTTTCAGGGCTGGTTTTCATTCCCAGTCCGGCCCTGTAGAGAGAAGACAGGATAAGGCAACAGGAAGAAAAAGAAAAGACACATCAAACAAGTATTTATATATATATATTTACATTGAGGGCCAGTTCACACCATAGAAATGCAGATGCTTTTCTGCATGCACGTTCTGTCACATTCCAGTGCGTTTTTAGTGCCTTTTTGATGCAGTCCAGTGCATTTTTTCTCCCTCTTTTTTCTTAACCTTAAATAAGGACATGTGCGTTCCAGTGCATTTTTGATGCGTTTTACAGAGTTCCAGTACAGTCCAGTGCAGGTAAAATGTAGCATGTTCTACTTTTTTTTTCACTGGTGTGAACTTTGCCTCTGAAAACCATATAATCTACTATCCATGCTTTTTTGAAAAATAAAACAGAAAACAAAAACACACTGGACTGCATGTGGTGTGAACTGGCCCTTACTGTAGGTGACTTTACTGGTTTCTGGTATGAATGGTAGTTTCTGTTTACCAAAAGGAAGAGGTCAAACCTCATTTGTGTTTCATGTTCATGGCATTGGAATTACAATTGAATGCAAAGGATAGAAACCAGTTTATTAACACGAAGATAAAACATTTTGTTCAGTCCTGTTTTTGGTGTTATACAATAAACAGTTTTGTACACAAAACATGTTAAAACCTCTCCTAAACGATGGGACTTGACAGCTAGTAACCAACGTTTAAAAACGTCCGTTGTACCGCGTTTAGCTGTGTTTGTGTTCAGAAACCTTTTTTTTGCATTGCAAATGGCCAGAAATGTAGTGCCTAGAAACAAAACGTGGCTAAACACGAGTCACCGCGTTTTCATGCGTTTACATGTGTTTACAAGCTGTTACAGGCATTTGGCATTTCAAATGCCTCTGAACATCCGTCCTTAACGCATTTTTCTGCTTTCCAAAAAAATGCTTCTAACCTCAACTGCCTAGAAACTACTAATGACCCTGTGTACATGTAATGATAAGATAACATAGAGGAGAATTCAGGGGCTGCTGAAAAAAACACCCAACTGCTCCTAAATGTACATTATAGCAGACCTTCCTCTGAATTTTCCTTTCTCTAGTGCTGATTGCTTCGCAAACCACTGTTCCCATTCCATCTACCGCCATGCCCATCTTCTCCATGGCTTCTTTCAGGCTGGTGTCCTCTCTTTTTAGCAATTAAGTGGACACTGGAGATGTGCAAGTATGTTGGGGTTACATTATCTCAGCACCCAGCTCTGTTCTTGGCCTCTCCCATATGCTGGGAATGGGCTTGGAGTGTACACTGCACTGTGTATGTGCTGCTAGCAGTGTACAAAAATGCTCCAATACATAAACCGATAACCTTCAAATCACTATGACACTGAGTTCACATATGTTCAGGGCCGGCTTGCAGCGCAATTTCAAGCCCTGTCCAATGTGACGCAGTTCAGGTGCGATTCAGGTGTAAATTGTCAAAGTGTATGACATTGGAAATCGTATCTGAAAATCGTACCAGACTCTTTCTGGTATCGGTTTTCCTGCAGTATAACACAGACATTTTGCCTAATGAAACATTCATTCAATTAAGATTCCAATGTATTTATTTATTTTTTTGGGGGCTAGTTTACATTTTTGTAGTGCAGATCACGTTTTTTTTTTAAATAGCATTAAGAAGGCCCACTGAAATGAACAGTACATTGGTTGCAATGTAATGCTGTGTGCAGTCTAAATAAAAACCTGTTTATACTTCTAATTTTCCTGCAGTATAACACATGCATTTAGCCTAAGGAAACATTAATTTCAATTAGGATTCCAATGTATTTTTATTTGTATTTATGTACTATTATTTGGCTAGTTTTTGTAGTGCAGTTTTTTTTTTTTTTAAATAGCAGATATGCTGCATTTCTGTGCACTAGGAGGCCCACTGAAATGAACAGTAAGGTTTCTGCCTAAAGTTGCATGAGAAATAAACAAAAAAGGTACATATAAAATACATAAACTAATACAATAGAAAAAGCTTAAAAAAGGTATATGCATAAGCATAAATAGGCCTTAATGCTTTTTCTTAATAAGATCTCAGCTAAATGTTAAAACACCTTATGCAATGTTTCCTCTATTAGGCCACTTGCACACAGTCACAAGAGGGCCGTACACCTTACATTCGAGTTTATATCAAATAAATGCACATGTTAATCAAGCATGCATATATTTTTTAAAATATGTTTTTAAGATATATTTTATTCTGTTTATAAAAATGTTTTAACTTCATCCAGAAAACTTGGCCAATGATATCTGGTATGCAGATATAATGTTTAGGTTTAAAATCCTTTGACATGTAGCACCCCCTGTGAGAATCACTTAAATGGGCTGGTTTTGCATTTGAAACAATAGATCAAAGCAATATTTACCTGCTCGCATGTAACAGGTTTCTACAGACACAAAGCATCAAATTATAATAAGGGGTGTGCCAAGAAGGACTGATTAGGGGTATATATAGGGCAGCAGGGGCTAGAGTCAATGCAAGGTGTCAAGTCATACAAACACCTTGCTAAAGGAGCCTCTTCAGATCAAGATCTTCAGCCGAGAGATAATGAAGACCCTACTGCTTCTTTCGGCTATGTGCTGCGTGTGCTTGGCCTTACCTTCTCAGGTGAGTATAAAACTCATTCAGATCTTTAAATTATAGGAATACACAAATGTTTTTTTTTTTCTATGGACAGTAACAATAATGCCTAATGTGCACATGCCATTTTTAGCAGTATATAACTAAAGTCTACAGTAGTAACTCATTTACAGACAAGTTGACCTTTAACAAATAGAATTAATGGCTGCCTATGATGTGATGATCACTGCACATGGTCACACAATACTGCAGATGTATGGGATTGCTACTACCACTTGTTGCTACTATGTGCTTCTTGTGTAGCCTACAGCAGAGCGCAGCCATTGCTTTGACTTGCTAGCGAGTAACACAATGGGGTTGATTTACAAAAGGGAAAAAAACTGTGCACTTTCCAAGAGCAGTTTACAAAAGGGAAAAAAACTGTGCACTTTTTTCAAGAGCAGTTGCTCCAGAGCTTGGTAAATGAGCAGAAGCTCTGCTGACTTCTATCATCCAATCATGTTCAAGCAAAAATGCATTTTTTTAAATTTTCCTTGCACGGGATTGGGTACTCTTTGCAAAGTCAAGCCTTACCTCATTTACTAAGCTCTAGAGCAGTTGCACTTGCAGAGGGCAACTGCCCTCTGCAAAGTGCACAGTTTTTTTGCCTTTAGCAAATCAACCCCGGAGACTAAAATGTAACTTCCATTTTCTCTAATGGAAGCTATTTTTATTACTGCCTAGTGCCTACAACGCAGCAGAAACGAGTGCTCAGACAAGGAGAGAAGGATAAAAAAAGTTGATCTGAGTCTTAGTAATTCTGCCACTGGCAAATTGTCATTAGTAACAGAATAGCTAGTGTGACAAGGGGATACCTGAGCTAATGCAATGGAGTGGCCACAGGCAAGGTTGCCAACCTATCTCTTTTATTACCTTCACATCTAACGTACATGGTTTCTGTGGTAAGTTGGATTTATTTAGCATCATTTCCATAGCAGTCAACAATGCATTCTGTGTAATTAACACTAACAGTAATTAAAAAGATGAGTTTTAGAACCATAGAATTTTATCTTTGTCCATGCTGTGGGTTACTGGTTTTTATTAGCTCACTGGAAATCTTTTGTATTCCTGCCTGATATTATTCAAACCTATATTAGCAACTTAAACCCCAGGCCAGGTCACATAACAACTTTAAACTTTGACTAAAGAGAAGCAGGGGAAAGGATAGAAGCTCTGTCAAGGTTTATTGCTATGTGTGTTACCATTGAACTGATCTACAGAGGTAAGAATTATTAAACAATTTTATGTTATAAAATTATATATAATTGGTTAGTTTATCTTTACAGAAATAAAAGGCAAAAGAGGAACTAACACCAGAAACCCTCACCACCCACCCTCCTCCTGGTCCTCACTGTACGTACCTCCCAGGTTGCCGAACTGTCAGCTGGGATGGACCAGATGGACTCACTGTGATGGCGCTGGCCAATTAGAATCCATCTGGTCCATCCTGGAAGTGCTTTACAGAGAAGAGTGGGGATTTCAAATCCTTGGACCGCTTGAGCAGCTACATGGGTGCTGACAGATCTGCAACCAAGAGATAAGTACACCAGGGTGGTGGGGAGGGTTAAGGTGTTATTTCCCCTTTACATTTTTTTCTGTAAAGGTAATCTAACACTTTAAATGTATAATTATCCATCTTATGGTAAACCTTAGCTTGCCATTATCTGGCACTGTATGCGTATTCCTAAATGTATGATTTCTGGCTAGTTCTTACCTATGAAACAATCTTTTCTACAAAAGATTGTTCACAAGTATGGCAGTCAATATCTTGTCTTTAAGTATTTATTATATATATGCCCTGACTTACCAAAACATTGCCATGAATGTTCAGGGGGTAGGACCTATAACATCTATTCCCTGACAACTAACGTTATGGCATAATGATGTATTTCTTTAATTCAAGGTATCTTTGCCCTGATTTGTTATTGTCTTGGAAGTGTTTTTGACCAACAGGGTCACGCGAGTTGGGATCTAGTCTTTTGTTAATTTCCTTTATTGTTTATAATTTATGTGATGTATTGATGTGCTCTTCACAATGTTTAATTTTCCTGTTTTGGCTAAATATTTCAAAATGAATGTTTGATCAAAAGGTGAAAGTAGCATCCACAGGA
Organism: Aquarana catesbeiana; assembly: GCF_042186555.1. Classification (NCBI taxonomy): domain Eukaryota; kingdom Metazoa; phylum Chordata; class Amphibia; order Anura; family Ranidae; genus Aquarana; species Aquarana catesbeiana. The sequence goes on along the minus strand of NC_133333.1, from coordinate 43,390,894 downwards.
TGCCATGACATTTAACAAGTAAAATAATATTGCTCAAAGACTAAATAGCTTATTTAACCCCTTCCCGCCGACCGTACGCAGATATGCGTACTCGGCTTTCCGGGGTTATACCGGGATGATGCCCGCAGCTGCATCGTTGTTTAGAGCGGGCGATCGGCTACCCACATATAACAACCGATGCGGCTAAAAGCCGCTCGGCTGTTATTCCGGAGGAGCAGGAGGGGACATCCCCCCCTCCTGCCACCTCCCGCCGCTCTTACCGGGCCTCCCGTGCGATCGGGAAGCCCGGTGTCCAATCGGCTGTCTCCGGCGGCTGTGGGCGGGCTGGAACGAAGCCGTGGGCGGCTTCGTTCCAGCCTTCTCAATGTAAACGCGGAAGCGACGTCATGACGTCACTTCCTATTTACTCGGCTGCCAATAGCGCCGGGGATAAATAAATAAATAAAAAAAAAAACTTTTTAAAGCGCCCCCGTCCCCGCGAGCTCGCGCAGCGAAGAAGACGCATACGGAAGTCGCGCCCGCATATGTAAACGGTGTTCAAATCACACATGTGAGGTATTGCCGCGATCGTCAGAGCTAGAGCAATAATTCTAGCCCTAGACCTCCTCTGTAACTCTAACCTGGTAACCGTAAAAAAAATTTAAAGCGTCGCCTATGGAAATTCATAGCTACCATAGTTTGTCGCCATTCCACGAGTGCGTGCAATTATAAAGCGTGACATGTTTGGTATCTATTTACTTGGCGTAACATCATCTTTCACATTATACAAAAAAATTGGGGTAACTTTACTGTTTGGATTTTTTAAAATTCATGGAAGTGTCCCTTTTCCAAAAATTTGCGTCTAAAACAGCTGCACAAATACCGTGTGATATAAAATATTGCAACAATCTCCATTTTATTCTCTAGATTCTCTGCTAAAAAAATATATATAATGTTTGGGAGTTCTAAGTAATTTTCTAGCAAAAAATATGGATTTTAACTTGTAAACACCAAATTTCAAAAATAGGCTTAGTCGTGAAAGGGTTAAACTCTTCAGCATTTTCTTTGGGTTTCTGCAGTCCTCCCTGTTGTTGTTTGTGATCTCTGCTAACTAGTCAGGAATAACTGAATTATTTATTCTGTTATCCTGCTGGAACCATCCAAACCCATCAGAATGTAAGGATCTATTCGAAATACCCATCACATTGGGCAGGTAAAATGTACCACAATGGATCGGAAATTTTCTTGGTCATGCCAACATGAACAGAAAACAAGCTTATTATACAGTAATGCTGATAAATGTTACATTGGAGAAATGTGCATGAACATTTAAAAGAAAATTAAGATTATATATGTTACCAATTGTCTCTATATCTGCCTTGTTAATGGAATTGTATTTTTGTTTTAACAGCACTTAAAGCAAAGGAAAAAGAGAGATATAACAGGGACACAAGGTAAATCTGAGTGGATGGCTAAAGTTAAGAATAAACATTAGCTGTCAGACTTGATTGGTAAATGGTTTATGTCCAGTTATGAAACTATGGCATTGATTTACTAAAACTGGAGAGTGTTAAAACAGGTGCAGCTGGGCATGGTAGCCAATCAACTTCTAACTTCAGCTTGTTCAGCTAAGCTTTGACAAAAAAAAAGATAGCTGATTGGTTTCTATGCAGAGCATCACATTCTGCACTCTCGAGTTTTGGTAAATCAACCCCTATATGTCATAAATATCTGTATGTAGAGATAGAAGAATGCTTATACGGCCAAAGTGTATGTTGCCAAATGTTGGTCTAACTTTCTAGGTGAACTGCAGAGATGAATAACCAAAAAGCTGACCACAGACTTGACAAGACAACTGTGACTGATCTAAAAAACGAAACTCTGGGCACCACCTATTGACTCTTTTAAAATTTGGGAAAAATTAGTTAATAAAAACTTTAACTACAAAGTATTTAAAACATTTGTTAAATTAAAACATAACTTTGCCCATTCGTGCCTGGCCTTTCTCACTTTTCCATTTACCTAAAGATCCAAGCACATACATTTCTGTCATAACCAGTCAAAAGACAAGTCTTCTACAATCGACAGACAGCCTTACATGGCTGATTGACTTTTAGCTAGTTAGGTAGACAGAAACACAGAAAGATGATAGCTATACCTCCAAACTTTCTGAGATGTAAGGGACACCTTTTAGCCCACAATATGTTATCAAACAGAATACCCCCTGCCATGACCCCAGGTATGTGGACAAGGAAGAATTGTGCAAAAAATTATGATGAGACACCTGAGTATTTTTTTTTTATCACATTTTTTTTCTCACAAATACTTTTTCTAAAAAAAAAAAAAAATCCAATGGCAGCTTACACAGGGTTACATTTTTCTTCCTCCTCCTCACGTGACAATGTTCAGGCTCGGTATTTGGTTGCTCAGACCTGAGCACTACATTTTCAGAGGCATTCACATGCTTCTCCCTATCAATAAGGAATAGGCAAAGTGACAGATTCTTTGAACTCTGATTTGAAACTTTCAGCTTTGCAAAGTAAATTACATAAGGTGTTGGATAAACAAAATTGGAGAGCAATTGAAAATGGAATTATCTGTTCAGTACCTTTAAAGTAGTCCTATCTTTCTAGCGGCCAGTTTGTTTATAGATCGCCTCTCTGTGGGCAATAGTTCCTCCCACTGACTTTTTCGTCCTGTAGTCAAGGCAGGTATTTCAAACACCTGAAAGTGTGGAATATTTGCACAGCTTGAGTGCAAATAAGTGATGTTACAACACACAGGCCACCAGAAAGATAAGTATAGACACTCTTCTATTGGAAATATGTGAAATATGTGAAATATGTGTTATCAGCCATTTTTGGCCACGCATAGCATGATACATGGAAGTAATGCATGAATAGAAGCACTATTTGTGAAAATTAAAAGATGTCAGGTCTGGGTCACAAGCAATAATTAATGCTCCCAAGCATCCAAAGGGATCCAGAGGGAGGGTGGAGTCTATGACTTTAGGAAAGTCACTTTTTTGCATTGGAACTTGGGGAGTTCCATCAGTATTATGAGGGCTTTACAGTAAAGCAGTAAATTACTGCAACCACACAGGTGTGATATGGCACTTTAAGGTGCCTTCTATCCAGATGCATCCTAAGTTTGGAGGCTGTACTATACTGCAGGTTTAAAGTGGTTCTAAAGCCTTAAGTTTTTTTTTGTAACCTTGATTAATTCTCTGCATTAAGGTAAAAGCCTGTGCAGATGATTACATCCTCCTCCCCCCAGAAAGTAATGCACCTTTACCAAGTCTATAAATTTATGCAGATGGAAATCGATTATAAAGCCAAATACATATACACGGGTTATAATGAGATGTTTTGTATCTCTTCCAGATTGTGGTGGTGTGCTGACAGCCCCACGGGGAGTTATCACTACACCCAACTTCCCGAACAGTTACCCCCATAAAGCCAACTGTTCCTGGATTATCACCACAACCTCTAAGGTAAGGATGTGCATTACTGTATGTAATATATATAAATATATATGATACAAGAAGATACATACCGCAATTAAACTATCTATCTATCTATCTATCTATCTATCTATCTATCTATCTATCTATCTATCTATCTATCTATCTATCTATCTATCTATCTATCTATCTATCTGTCTATCTGTCTATCTATCATATGATCTAGCTATTTTATGGGATGACTGGAGTGATTTTGTTGAAAGTGATGTTGCAGTGAAATTTTGGATTTTGTCATCTGCAAAATTATGCCAAAAGGGGAATTATTTTTTATTTTGTTGCTTGATGGGCTGCTCAGGCAACTTTGACATTTTTAAGTTGTGGATTTATTTTTTTGTTGTTGTAATCTTTATTTTTTTTGTACTTGTTACTTGTGTAGTACCACCATCAACTTTTTATGCTACTTTTTTCACTGTCTGTTGATAGTCTGTTAAGCCCCGTACATACAGGCCGAATGTCGGGAGACATCGGCCAGTTAAAAAAAAAAAAAAAACGCGCTATATTCGGCCCATGTGTATGCCACCCTATCTGACAGAAGCCAGCTGGCTTCTGTTGGACCAGCATGCTGGAAAACCAGCAGCCGCCCGACTCTCAATCAGCGCTCTCAGCCAATGATGGAAAGCGCTGATCAGAGTGTTCTGGCGGGAGGGGTTGTCCCCCTGTCAGAACACAACAGCTCAGCAGGGGAGATTGCTGCACTAACTTTGCATACTTAGTACAGAGGCTCCAAACGGAGCTGACAGTTTTTTTTATTTAACCCACTAGTAGTGTGTACCAGGCTTTAACATATGAAATTTGCATCTTTTTCATTCCAGATTAAGATCACCTTTACAAATTTTGACATAGAAAGCTACAGGTACCTCTGTTTTGACAAGCTTCAGATCATTGCTGGAAATTCCCCGCAAGAATTGTGTGGACAGGTGCCGCCACCACCCATTACAGCTTCACAGAACACCGTGAAGATCATCTTTACCGCTGATGACATGGTCGCTGGGACAGGATTCAGGCTAATATATGAGCCAGGTAAGTTTAGTCAGCACAAGTTTTTTTCTCGCAAATAATTAAAAAAAAAAAATCCTGTGGGTATGGGATTGTGTATATAGGATTGTAAATGTATTTTTTCCCCTTTTATTGGTTGAACTAGTTGGACTTGTGTCTTTTTTCAACCAGACTAACTATATAATCTCTGCCCTGATTTTTATCCATTCAAGTCTTCACCTAAAACAGCAAGTTTTATAGTTCTTTGTTGTCCCAGCGTTGGTATAATCATAGCTTCAATATTTTATGTGGGGTTCCCATGAATCAAAGGCAAGGCATGAAGTTTTTGTCAAGGCAATGCTTTTTTTCTTCTCTTTGGATAGAGTAGAGAAAAGATTCAAATTCCTGTTTTTACTGTTATCTGGGGCTTTGCCATTTCTTGTCTTGCTAAAAATGTTTTACCACAACCAAACTATTTTCCCCAAATTTGTAGCCTCAACCCAAATACTGGTCCTAAACATACTCTAAAAATAGGCTAAATGTAGTCCCCAGTCCTATCTCTAGGCCTTGTGAGTAAGCTGTGGGCCACATTGTGTCGAATAGATCATCAAGGGGGCACAATATGCCCACCGAGGGACACATCTATTTAAAGTGGAACTACACTGTATCTGAACACCACAAACCAAAAAACGCTATTTCATGAATTTTTAATACTCAAAGCAAATTCACCCATCCATCTATGTCTCCGTGGTTTATTTTGCTGATAAATCATTTAGAAAAACACCCCCCTAGCTTTTCTGGCTGTGGCCATCTTGAGTAAGGGCAGATGATTCATGTAGCAGTTACTTCCTGGAATCCACCTGCCCTTAGCCCAGACTGGCAGGCAGGAGAGTGTGCTTATCTGAGAAAACCCCTTCTTCCCTCCTGAAGATTCCTGGGATGTATGACATTAAGTCCTGGCAACCGCATAGCGTCCCCTGTCAGTCTGTTCCACCAGCAACTCCCCCTGGATTACGTGATGGAGGCTTCCACAGCCTCGCCCTGACCGGCCGGCACCCCGAGTCAGTGAGCGGCTTGCTCGCAGCCTGTCAGCAGCTGCTTGGTTGCCAGTGCTTGTGGAGGCATTCATCCATTCATCCTGTGGACAATCCATCTACTCTGGTGCTCGGATGTGACTCTGTTCAGGGCTCCATACAGAAGGACTTTAGACGCTTAAGTTTCATCTACACTTGTAAAAGTATTTTATTTCTTTCTATTAAATAAGCAAACGTTATTTGCACCCTGAGCCTGTGCGCTCGTATCTCTCTTTATATTATGACATCATTTGCCTGGGCATGGAAAGCAGGAAGTAGCTAAAGAAATGTGAAAGAAGGTTGAAAACAAGTACATGTGATATACTTTCCTATCTATTTACTAATGCCAGCAAAATAAGGATTAAAATTAGTCAATGTTGATTCAGAGAGTGAAGTTCCACTTTAAAGAGACACCATCGCCTTGCCCATGCAGGAATGGTTAAAAGTGTCTTTGGAGAGGGCATCTATTGACCCACCATATATTTCCCCTACCTGCTATCCCCCACAGCTCCTTGATGTTTTGCAGTCATCACAGAGCTTGTCTGTTGGCGACCTGGGGAGTGGTGATATCAATTCACCAGTCATGTGACAGTGCTGGGCCAATGAGCTGTGAATGGGATATTCTACTCTCTGCAGCTGACATACACATAGAGGTAAGGAGGCTCATTACATCATTGACCTAAAATGGGCAATATATACATGCAGCCAAGGCGGAGAATCTTCTTCCTCAGCTCAATCGACCAACAAAGAAAGCTGTTTTTTGTGTTTGGACGGAACACAAGCTCATCCCTACTGGTAACATATACTTGTAGATTGTAAAATGCATACTGGCAAAATTCCAGGTTCATACTTTTCTCTTTAAGGTGAACTCCAGGTAGATATAAACGACACAAATTATTGTAGTTCAGTGTTTTATAAAGCATCAATAAATGTACTTTACAAGTAGTGTGAGTACCTGAACTGGACTTGGTAATTTCCTGAACAGCAAAGCTCAAACAGGAAGATGCAGCACAAGGAGGCAGTCTGGTGTGTTGCAGTGCAGTTAGCATGCTGATGGGAGGAAAGAGCAGAGTGATAGAGAGATTAACTCATCAGGCTTCTGCTTGTCTCTTTACTGTCCAGAGTAAGATCAGGCCCCTGTCCCTTCCAGACAGGGCTGTGCTGTATGACAGAGCTGTCTAATACTCTGGATAGGCAGAAATGTCTGATTCTGAAATGTGTCTTTTGCTTTTCGTCAACAGCTGATTCTACAGATTCTGCTGCTCCTACCACAATCACAACAACTACAACAACTACAAGAACCACTACTAAAACTACCTCCGGAACAACTCCGACAACTACAAGAACCACCCCTACAACTACAACCAGAACGACACCGACGACTACAATAACCACTACCACTACTACTGCTAATACTACTACACCCACTACTTCAAGCACCAAGGTCATATACAAGAGTAAGGAAATGTTTTTTTATTAACTGATTTGGTAAGGAAATATTAGGCTCGGCAATGTTTCCTACATCAACTTACTATCCTGCACCAAAAACTGAAACATCAGACTTTGGCTTTTTAAAGTGTATGTGAGGCCAAAACATTTTTGGATAGGCAGTGAATGCTTAAAACACCTATAGGGTTATTTTTTGGTGGCCATGTACTGGGACATTGTTTTTCACTCCCTGTTCTGGAGACACAACAGAAAATTAGAGGAAGTCTTGCTAAAATGAAAAGAATCCCCTCCCTAGAGAGATGTCTTAGGAAAAGGTGTGCCCAGTGGAGAATATGTCCTCACTTCTTGCTGTGGTGACTATTTTAACATTTTGGATTTCCTATGACTTTCTATCCCAGTGACAGTGACCACCATGACAAATAGAAGGATGAATCTTATCACCAAGGACACAAACCGCAATAAAAAGCCGACAAAAGGCTTTACCTTACCTATTCTGTCCAAAGGGAAAAACATAAACTTTAGCCAAGATGATAAGAAAAACAACAAATTGTAGTTTTGCAGCTAATCAGTCTTTAGATATGGTGGCTGCATTTATTTTTTCCAGGCCTGTTTTATCTTTATTTTCACCTAGTGAGCCTGCTAACAACTTAGGGTGACAACACTCACTTACTGTACTATATCTATTGTCATCCCAGGGCAGGAACTGTGCTAGGCCTACAGAACACCACCCCCTAGTCTTATCTTTAGTGCATAGGGAAAGAGAGTGTTTTATAGTTCACAGTGGAAGTCAGGACAGTACATAGCATTGTTTGAGATATATCATATCAGTTCTGTAAACAGGAAGTTACAAGAACACAACATTACTAGATACTCTTTACGCCCTAGGCTGGGGTCACACTGTTGCAAATTGGATGGGGGTTTCCTGCATCCAATTGGCATAGAAGGAGATTTTGACTGGCTCTCTATGGAGCCAGTTCACACATCTCCGCAGCGGCTCCGGTGCGAATTGCACAGGAGCCCTGTGTGTCTTTTGATCCATTTCAGGTCCCAATTCAGCCCAGAATTCGGGCTGAAATCAGACCTGAAACGGTGAATGGAGACGCACCGGACTCCTGCTGTGAGCCACTGCGATCTCTAGTGTGAACCCAGCCTTAAAGTGGTTGTAAAGGCAGGTTTTTATCTTAATAAATTCTCCTGCGGCTGTCAATCAAAGTAATTTAGCCAATCAGGGGAGAGAGGGAGTGAGGCTGAATGGAAGCTCTGTGTCTGAATGGACACAGGGAGCTGCAGCTCGGCTCGGGTGCCCCCATAGCAAGCTGCTGGCTGTAGGGGCACTCGATAGGAGGGAGGGAGCGAAGAGGGACCCGAGAAGAGGAGGATCCAGGCTGCTCTGTGTAAAACCAACTGCCCAGAGGAGGTACGTATGACATGTTTATTATTTAAAAAAAAGAGACCTTACAATCACTTTAAAGTAGAAGTATAGGGAAAACTTTTTTTTTTTTCATTTTGAATAGAGCAAAGGAGGGTTATAACCCATTGGTTTATTTATTTTTTTTGACATTTGGAAAGCCACTTCTTGCATAGGTACTTTAGGGAGTTCTGACAGTACTAGGAGTTCTTTACTGCAACTACAAAGATGTGATATGCTACTTCAGGGTGTCTGCTATCCAGCAGCATCCTTGTTTTATAGGCTTTTACTATAGTGCAGGTATAATGTTTAAAAGACTGCTGGTAAATAATATATACCAAATCTATAAAGCTATGTCATGGCAGTTGAATATAGAGCCAAATACATGTACAGCTGTTATAATGAGATGTTTTGTATCTATTCCAGATTGTGGTGGTGTGCTGACAGCCCCAGCGGGAGTTATCTATTCACCCAACTTTCCGAACAATTACCCTGATAATGCCTACTGTGAATGGAACATCACCACCACCTCTAGGGTAAGGATGTGCAATATATCCAAATATTTAATGTATAGATCGATCTATCTCTTTAAGGGAGTCATTTAGCAGAAATGTATGTCACAATGAAATAGCTGATTTTGCCATTGGCAAAAGAATAAGTAGGGGGCATTTCCTGAGCTGCTGAAAGAAAAAAAAATAAGAAAAATACTTTTTGCCCGCGCTATGGCCGAAAGACGGCTACAGCATGGGCATAGCTTGCCAGGAGGGTGTCCATGGATGTCCTCCCGTGATCACGCTGCCTGCACGCACGCGCTCTGGGATCGCTAAATCCTTTGGATTCAGCTGTTCACAGATTGAGGTAAAGGGCCAATCACAGCAGCCCTTTACCATGTGATCAGCTGTCTGCCAATGACAGCTGATCACAGGACATAAACACAAGTCGGTTAAGCCAGAGAGAAGAAAGCCGATAACCAGCTTATGTTAAAGGGACATCGGCCCTGATAATCAGGGCACTGATTATCAGTGTCCTGATTATCAGTGCAGTCCCACCAGTGCCGCCTATCAGTGCCCATCAGTGCCGCCTATCAGTGCCCATCAATGCCACCTATCAGTGCCCACCAGTGCTGCCTAGCAGTGCCACCTCTCAGTGCCCATCAGTGCCGCCGCCTATCAGTGCCCATCAGTGCTACCTATTTGTGCCCATCAATGCTGCCTATCAGTACAGCCTCATTAGTGCCCACCAGTGCTGACTCATCAGTGCCCATCAGTGCAGCCTCTTCTACGCACATTAGTGAAGGAGAAAAATTAAGTGTTTGCAAAATTGTATAACAAACTGGGAAAACATTTTTTTTAAACATTTTTGGTCTTTTTTGTTTGTTTAGCAAAAAATAAAAAACCCAGTGGTGATTAAACACTACCAAAAGAAAGCTCTGTTTGTGGGTAAAAATTGCTAAAAGTTTCATATGGGTACAGTGTTGATGACCATGCAAAATTGTGACAGCGCTGAAAGCTTAAAATTGGCCTGGGCAGGAAGGGGTTAGAAGTTCCCAGTTGGCAAGTGGTTATTGTTGGTATTATATTCAGGTAATATGAGCAAGGCATTACAGCCAATAGAGTTTATTTTTTTATATTTTAAAGTTGCACTTCTGTTTCAAAGATCAATATTTTTGTTTGTTTATGAAACTTGGTTTATTTAGAAAGACGTTATATATCACAATGGCTAAATCTGTGTCTGTAGTGCATGTTCAAACCTTAATACCATAAATAATAACATGTTATTAGATTTTTACTCCATGAGTATATAATGAGTTTGCCAATTCTTGGGAAATGCTTAAAGTGATTGTAAAGTCTTGTTTTTTAAAAAACAAAAATAACAAACAGTGGGTTTGCACAGCCCTGATCCTCCTTTTCTCGGGTCCCAAACCGGCGCTCCTAGCCCCTCCCTCCTGTCAAGTGCCCCACAGCAAGCTGCTTGCTATGGGGGCACCCGAGCCGAGCTGCAGCTCCGTGTGTCCATTCAGACACAGAGCTGCCGTTCAGCCCCGCCCCCTCTCTCCCCTGATTGGCAAAATTACTTTAATAGACAGCCGTGGGAGCAAATGGCACCGCTGATGTGTCTTAGCCAATCGGGAGGGGGAGTCCTGGACTGCCGAGGGATTTGTGGACATCGCTGGACAGAGAGGGGGCTCAGGAAAGTATTAGGGGGTGCTGGGTCGGCTGCTACACACAGAAGGTTTTTTATCTTAATGCATAGAATGCATTGAGATAAAAAAACACCTGGATTTAAAACCACTTTAAATATGCATTACAATTTAACTAAACCCATTAGATTTTAGTCGACTGGAGATTTTGGTTGACTAAAATACAACTAAAACAATTCAGATGCCTAAAATATGACTAAAATCAAAATGGCATTTTAGCTCTCATTCACATTGAATGCGGCTTTGAAATTGTGCAACTTCACTTGAAATCAGCGATTTCAAAGCCGAATGTCGGTGTAACGTGACTGACATCTGGGGGACTGCATGCACAGATGTCTATGCAAGTTACACCTGAAATTGCCAAAAGTAGTGCAGGAACTACTTTTTTAAATCAGTGCGGCACCACAAAATCGGCTTTGCAGCGATTTGAACAGCTCCATTGCCAATGATAGGATGCGACTTGTCATGCGACTTAACCTGTCAAATTGCATGACAAGTCTCACAGGTGTGAACGGGAGGCTTAGTCAAAAGACTAAAATACGGCTAAAACTAAAATGGCATTTTAGTCAAAAGACTATGACTAAAACAAATTCGAAATTTGATGTCACAATTAACACTGTAGCGTCGTTTAATTGAATTAGTTCTCTTTGTATTTGTTTTTTTTTTGCGTGTATTTGATTGCTACTGGAGTACCAACGTTATACATTTTTTAAATGACTTTTTTTTGCTATATTTTTCTCTTTCTGTGGAAAAAAATATTTTTCTTCTGAGCACTCCCCTCTCTTTTCTTCTATCTCATCATACAAGATACCTAACATATGAAATGTACATCTGTTTCATTGCAGATTAAACTCACCCCCACAAATTTTGACATGGAAGGCTACATGTACTTGTGTGTCTTTGACTGGATTTGGGTCTACGGTGGAAGTTTCCCTCAACAATGGTGTGGACAGATGTTACCAGATCCCATTATATCTACCGGGAACTTCATGCGGATTGTTTTCAGGTCTGATGCAGGTCTCAATAGGAGAGGATTCAGGCTCATATATCAACCAGGTAAGCTCAGTCCCCATTTTCTGTTCTCATTTTTATCAGTTTAGGTCTTTGCCTAAGGCAGCCTATTTCATGGTTCTCTGTTGTCCCAGTTTAAGTACAATAATCCCAGCTTCAATAGTCATGTTTTAAGCCATGATTCAAGGAAAAGGCATAAAATGTTTGCCAAGCCAACCCTTTTTTTCTTAGCTTTGGATAGAGTGAGAAAAGAATCAATCTCCTTTAGGCTTTTATTGCTCCCTGGCTCTCCCTCATTTCCTGCCTTGCTGACAATTTCTTACCAAACCAAACTATTTCCTCTGAACTTGAAGCCTCAACCCCAATACTGGTCCTAAGCTTACTCCGAAAATATTCTAATTGTAGTTCCTAAACTCATTTCTATTCAACGCATATAAAACCTAATTACAACTGTTGGACAAATGATGTGAACTAAATCTTTAAGGGGGCACATTACAGTATTCCCCACTGAGGTTCACACCTATATTTAAGGGATACTGGGGTAGATTTACTAAAACAGTAGAGTGCAAAATCTGGAGCAGCTGTGCGTGGTAGCCAGTCAGCTTCACACTTCAGCTTGTTCAATTAGGCTTTGACACACAAAACTGGAATCTGGAAGGTTTCTATGCAGAGCTGCACCAGATTTTGCACTCTCCGGTCTTATTAAATCAACCCTACTGTCACCTTGACCATGCAGGATAGGGTAGCAGTGTCTATGCAAAGGGCATACTTTAAAGCTAATTTGGCTGTACTTTTCCTGTGGATCTCAGGAGTGCAGTTAATTCTGCACTCCTGTGACCCATTTTCAGCAGACAGAAAGCTGAATCCCCCTGTCGGCTGAGGTCACAGAGCCGGTCCAGGCTCGGGAAGGATTGCGACCATATGGTCAGGATCTGCCCACCTGCCTGGACTGGCACCTGGCTCAGCCTCTCAGTGAGCCACTGAGAGCCTGAGCCAGCCCCTCCCACCCCCTCCACAGCCCAGAGCTCTAGTGAGCGTGGGGGGGCAGAGCAGAGAGCCGATAGTCACCAGCCCTCAGCTCACGGAGCTGTGAGAACCAAGCAATCAGCGGTGTTTGATAGCTTGGTTCTCAGTCTTAGAGCCAGTGGGGGACAGTTGCGGCATTGGACCGATGCTGCATCCACCTAGGTAAGTATGATTAACAATAAAATAATATTTCCCATACTTCTTCTTTAACGAATTTATACTAACATTACCTGCGCCCTCCTGCAGCTCCATGCTATGTTGGCGACGTAGGTTAGCAGTGACACTACTACTCTGGTCAAGTGACAGACAATGTATGGGCTTATCAATTGGCTGTTAGACCCAAGGAGTATCACAGAGGAGTTTATTCATAACTAGAAATGATGGGTATGTTCCCATGCGGAGCAGGAATGAGTTGTGAAGGACTGCAGGTGAGTATATGGGGGTTGTTAGGATGCCCATTCCAAAGACACTATCACTTTGCCCTGAGTGGGTAACAGGACAGGGTGTATGTGCAATATATATATATATATATATATATATATATATATATATATATATATATATAGCCATTTGGTAATTAACATTATATTAATAACTACAACATTTTAGCCAAGAGAAAGAGTTAACTAACCATTTCCTGAGGTATTGAGCTACAAACTTACATAGGGAAATTAAGTCTTTATAAAATAGGGAACAGCCAGGGCCTAATTCAGTTTAAATTCTTCACCCATCGAGGGCCTAGGAAAGGTGCAAACGGCTGCATGTGATCCAAAAAACACCGGTTCCACAGGGCTGCCCCAGACCCAACCTATAAAATCTGAAAAAGAAAACCTTTGTCATGTCAAGGAACAGTAGGTGCCATTCTGATTGTCTCTTGTACGTATCCCTTTGACCACAATTGTTCGGTGGTAGTTGACTCGGCTGACACAAGAGTGTAGAGGACAGCAGATATAAAGGGGTTTATATCTGCAACACAGAATTATTGTAGAGGTAAACTACAATTGAATGCCATTTAGTGTGCTAAAGCACTGTGTATCATATCCCCATCATCAGAAGCCTTTGTGGCAAGATGTACAATGCAGGAACACAATTTGGAGAAAGGTACAGAACATTGTTACCTTATAACAAAAAGTGCCTGAAGAAGGACTTTCATGGCGGGATCACCAGGTTTTAATGAAATATGTTGTTTTAAACATAGTAAAGATCCCTTGGAAATTCCATTAACATTATATGATTATATGAGATTTAAGTGATTACGTTTACATCTACTTTAAACAAACCCTTCCTCTTGCAGTATAAAGCATGAAAAGATCTGTGAAATCTGGCATAGAAAGAACTTCTTAAAAACCTCAAGACCCTCAAGACAGACGGATTTCAAGAAATACGAATTTAATTTCAATAATGTGGTATTTTTTACAGTATTGTGTGTTGTTATCTTTTATGATTTTTTTTTTAAACTGTGTTTTTTTATCTTTGAATTAAACAAGTATTTGTATAAATATAACTGAGTTGATTCATTAATCAGCTAAATCATCAAATAGTCCAAATTTGTACTATTATTTGTTTCAAATCTATCCAAAGACAATTTTTTTTTTTTTAGATTTCGAGTGGTGAGGTGTTAGAACCCTTGTCAAGTCTTTATTGCTGTCTATGCCTTGTAAAGTAATGATAAATAGGTAAAGGTAAATATACATTTTTCAGTTGCCGCCAGTACTAGAAATAGAAGGTTATTCTTCACATTGGAATAATATCACTTTCGGTTGAGTCAACATGACAGTAAGGCTGGTCATACATTATACAAACTTCTTTTGCAATTGTCATTTAGATTTACCAAAACCATATATTATGAGGTCACACCTAAACACATTTGAATTGTGTGCAGATAGGTAAGCCCTTGTACTACATAGTTAAAGCAGTTGTATATCCGGAAAAAAAAAAAAAAAAATCTGTAAGACAAAGGCATAACGAACTAGTATGCACCGCATATTGAAATGAAATACCTTAGAACGAGGAGCTGGCATTGCCTCCTAGTCACCGCTGAGGGAGCTGCCATGTGTTCCTCTGCGTTTCTTCCGGGTTCGCGGCTCTGGCGCTGTGAATGGCCAAAGCTGCGATAAACGTCACACCCGCGCATGCCCGCGGGAGCCCTCTTTCCAGCAAGGAGCTCTGATTTTCTGGCTGCATCCGTCAGATCTTCAAAATGCATGCACCGCTGACGTCAGCGGCTGCATGCAAGGTGAATATCTCCTAAACCGTATAGGTTTAGGAGATATTTATTTTACCTACCGGTAAGTCTTATTATAGGTTTACCTGTAGGTAAAAATGTGAAAGTGGGGTATACAACCGCTTTAAAGGTAAATCTAAAGGAAATTGAATAAGAAAATTGTATAATGTATGGCCAGCTTAAGTGAAGGTAAATCCCCACAATGAGACACAGATGGCAAAATAAGTGTTTTAATCCAGCCGCTGCTCTATCCAAAAAAAATTGACTTTAGTTTTATTTTAATGAGTATGGTTGAGGCAGACTGAGGGCATAGGAAGTCTCATTTGTGATCTAGGAAGTATGTATCACCTCATCTGAACCATATGCATCAATCCAGGTAGACCATTATTTATCGAACGTCTTTTGACAGTTTCTACTCTTATAGGTTAACCTGTACAATGGTAAAACTGCATTCACCGAAGATTTCCAACTATTCAGCGTATGTGAAGTGGGCTGCTTCTCAGAAGGAGCTCCCTGCGTGCATAATAAAGTGCAAAAAACAAGAATACCTTCATATAGCTAGTAGCTTCAATATCTTCCATAATTCCCAACAACACCATTCGTGGGTCTATCGTCCAAAATCAAAAAAATCGCACCCCCGGCCCTTTTATCTCGAAAATGGTCCAAAAGGAACAAAATGGCACTACAGGCCCTTTTAGCCCGAATGCGGTCCAAAATAACCAAAATCGCACCCCCGGCCCTTTTAGCCTGAAAACGGTCCAAAATGACCAAAATCGCACCCCGGCTACTTTTTCTTGAAAGTGTTCCAAAATCGCACCTCGCCCCATTTAACTTGAAAATGGTCCTAAATGACCAAAATCGCACCCTGGCCCTTTTAGCCTGAAAACGGTCCAAAATGACCAAAATCGCACCCCCCCCCGGCTACTTTTTCTTGAAAGTGTTCCAAAATCGCACCTCGCCCCATTTAACTTGAAAATGGTCCTAAATGACCAAAATCGCACCCTGGCCCTTTTAGCCTGAAAGCGGTCCAAATTGACCAGAATCGCAAGCCCGGTCCCTTTATCTCGAAATGGTCCAAAATGAAAAAAATTGCTTCCCCGGCCTTTTTAGCCTGAAAGCGGTCCAAAATGACCAAATTCACCCCCCCCCCGGCCCTTTTAGCCCGAAAAAAGTCCAAAATGTCCAAGGTCGCACCCCAGGCTCTTTTAGCTCAAATTTGGTCCAAAATTATCAAAATCGCACTTCCGGACATTTCAGCCCAGAAATGATCCAAACTCGCACCCCTCCGGCCCATTTAACTCGAAAATGGTCCTAAATGACCAAAATCGCACCCTGACCCTTCTACCCTGAAAGCGGTCCAAAATGACCAAAATCGCACCCCCGGCCTGTTTAGCCTGAAAGCCGTCCAAAATAAGCAAAATCGCACCCCCCGGCCCCCTTTATCTCGAAAATGGTCCAAAATGTTTGTATTTATTATTACAATTATTATTCATTTAATATCAAGCTCATTTTATTTGTGAAAATAATTTTGGCATACACAAAAGTTTAGTGTTAAAAATTATTTGCCGTAGGCATGCCCAAATACTTTGGCCATGCCCCATTATTTATTATTTCATTTAAATTATTGTACAACCTACTGATTACGTAGCATGAGCTGTAGGTGTAATACATTTTAGCCAAGATCTTAAAATTAATTCAAGGGTTCCACAGTGGTAAAAAGCTTGAGAATGGCTAATGTAGACAGTAACAGAAACCCTCCAGCACCTCAACAAGTTAGCCAAAGCTATTTACCTAAGAGCCCTTGCACACTGGGGCGGTTTGCAGGCGCTATTGCGCTAATAATAGCGCCTGCAAACCGCCCCGAAAGTGCCGCTGCTTTCATTCCAGTGTGCAAGCCCCGAGGGCTTGCACACTGGAGCGATGCGCTGGCAGGACGGTAAAAAAAGTCCTGCCAGCAGCATCTTCGGAGCGGTGAAGGAGCGGTGTGTATACCGCTCCTTTACTGCTCCTGCCCATTGAAATCAATGGGACGGCGCGGCTATACCGCCGGCAAAGCGCCTCTGCAGAGGCGCTTTGCGGTGGTATTTAACCCTTTCTCGGCCGCTAGTGGGGGGTAAAACCCCCCCGCTAGTGGCCGCATACCGACGGTAAAACGCCGCTAATAATAGCGGCGTTTTACCGCCGGCGCCGCCCCCCGCCCCAGTGTGCAAGGGCTCTAATTGTAATCTGTTTCCAACATTTAGATTACTGATTATTTTTTTTTGTGAATAAAGTAAGTGGTGATTGCGCTGTGATAAGAGGGGAAGGAAGGAGGAGGGAGGGGAAGGGGCTAGCTCAAATGTATAGAGAGGTGAATGAAAAATGAAAAAATTATACAAAATATAAAGGTATAATGAGCATGAGGGCTAGTATCATACTAGCACATAAAAAATATCATGTAAATACTGAAACAGAAGAAAAGAAAAATCTCAGTGCAAAAGGCTAGTACCATACTAGCACATATGTGGTAACTCAGCAAATACTTATCAAAAGAAAAATCTCAGTGCAAAAGGGCTAGTATCATACTAGCACATATGTAGTAACTCAGCAAATACTTCATGTTGACTCCAAGTAAATAACTAAATGGTGAACAGTCCCACCGCCTTGTAGTACAAAGTGCTCAAACAATGAGTCATCAATTCCAAAAGGCAAAATGGAAAAATTATACAAAATATAAAAGTGTGATGAAATGTAATAAAGTGCAGTTTAATGAGCACTAAATCTGAATAAACTGAAGAAACAAAATAGTCTAAAGCGTATAAAAAGCTATGAAATTAGTGACAAATACAGTGTGGGTACAAAAAAAATCGAACAAAATAAAATATATAAATCAAACAAAGTCCATGTGCAAGAGGCTAGTATCATACTAGCACATAAAAATATTGTAAATACTGACAAAAAAGAAAAGAAAAAATCTCAGTGCAAAGGGGCTAGTATCATACTAGCACATATGTGGTAACTCAGCAAATACTTATTAGTGACTCCAAGAAAAATAAATAAATGGTGAACAGTCCCACCACCTTGTAGTACAAAGTGCTCAAAAAATGAGTCATCAGTTCCAAAAACGCAAGTCCACAAGCCACAGGAAAGGAAAACAAAGTCTTCAATGGGGACCAGTGGCGGCCGCCCCCCCCCCCCCCCTCCAGGCAGCAAAAAAAAAAAAAAATTAAAAAAAAAAAAAATTTTTTTTTTTACTACTGGCCCTTTAAAAAAAAAAAAAGAAAAAAAAGGTCCTTAAGTGCACTGTGTTCGGACGCCGGACACAGTGCACTTATAGGAAGCGCCACGTCTATGCAATCACGAGATTGCAGACGTGGCGCTGCATTTGCGGGCGTTTAGCCCGCCTTGGGGCGTTTTCTGAAGTGCCAAGTAGCTTCCGCCCGGCCATAGTAATACATACTACAGGCGCCGGGCGGAAGCGACTTGGCACTTCAGATTTGATTGACATCTGCCCTGAGTCAGATGTCACTTCCTGCCTCTCTCTTTCATTGCGCCCGAGAGAGGAAACAGGAAGAATGCTGCTGCCAGTGTGAGGAGGAGGACACCGCAGGAGACCCAAGGTAAGTACCGCTGTGTGGAGAATGGGGGGGACACCTGCTGTGGGGGGCTCTGATGGGGACAACTGCTGTGGGGGGCTCTGATAGGGGACACCTGCTGTGGGGGGCTCTGATGGGGACACCTGCTGTGGGGGGCCCTGATGAGGGACACATGCTGTGGGGGGACTCTGATGGGGGACACATGCTGTGGGGGGCTCTGATGGGGGACACCTGCTGTGGGGGGACTCTGATGGTGGACACCTGCTGTGGGGGGACTCTGATGGGGGACACCTGCTGTGGGGGGACTCTGATGGGAGACACCTGCTGTGGGGGGACTTTGATGGGGGACACCTGCTGTGGGGGGACTCTGATGGGAGACACCTGCTGTGGGGGGCTCTGATGGGGGACACCTGCTGTGGGGGGACTTTAATGGGGAACACCTGCTGTGGGGGGACTTTGATAGGGGACACCTGCTATGGGGGGCTCTGGTGGGGGGCTCTGGTGGGGGGCTCTGATAGGGGACTCTGATGAGGGACACCTGCTGTGGGGGGCTTTGATAGGGGACACCTGCTGTGGGGGGGCTCTGGTGGGGGGCTCTGATAGGGGACTCTGATGGGGGACACCTGCTGTGGGGGGACTCTGATGGGGACACCCGCTGTGGGGGGACTCTGATGGGGACACCTGCTGTGGGGGGGCTCTGATGGGGGACTCCTGTTTTGGGGGGACTCTGATGGGGGACACCTGCTGTGGGGGGACTCTGATGGGGGACACCTGCTGTGGGGGGACTCTGATGGGGGACACCTGCTGTGGGGGGCTCTGATGGGGGACACCTGCTGTGGGGGGACTCTGATGGGGGACACCTGCTGTGGGGGGACTCTGATGGGGGACACCTGCTGTGGGGGGACTCTGATGGGGGACACCTGCTGTGGGGGGACTCTGATGGGGGACACCTGCTGTGGGGGGACTCTGATGGGGGACACCTGCTGTGGGGGGCTCTGATGGGGGACACCTGCTGTGGGGGGCTCTGATGGGGGACACCTGCTGTGGGGGGCTCTGATGGGGACACCTGCTGTGGGGGGCTCTGATGGGGGACTCCTGTTTTGGGGGGACTCTGATGGGGACACCTGCTGTGGGGGGACTCTGATTGAGACACCTGCTTTGGGGGACACCTGCTCTTGGGGGCTCTGATGGTGGACACCTGCTGTGGGGGGACTCTGATGGGGGACACCTGCTGTGGGGGGACTCTGATGGGAGACACCTGCTGTGGGGGGCTCTGATGGGGGACACCTGCTGTGGGGGGACTTTGATGGGGGACACCTGCTGTGGGGGGACTTTGATAGGGGACACCTGCTGTGGGGGGCTCTTGTGGGGGGCTCTGATAGGGGACTCTGATGGGGACACCTGCTGTGGGGGGCTTTGATAGGGGACACCTGCTGTGGGGGGCTCTGGTGGGGAGCTCTGATAGGGGACTCTGATGGGGGACACCTGCTGTGGGGGGACTCTGATGGGGACACCCGCTGTGGGGGGACTCTGATGGGGACACCTGCTGTGGGGGGGCTCTGATGGGGGACTCCTGTTTTGGGGGGACTCTGATGGGGGACACCTGCTGTGGGGGGACTCTGATGGGGGACACCTGCTGTGGGGGGATTTTGATGGGGGACACCTGCTGTGGGGGGACTCTGATGGGGGACACCTGCTGTGGGGGGCTCTGATGGGGGACACCTGCTATGGGGGTCACCTGCTGTGGGGGACTCTGATGGGGGACACCTGCTGTGGGGGACTCTGATGGGGGACACCTGCTGTGGGGGGACTCTGATGGGGGACACCTGCTGTGGGGGGACTCTGATGGGGGACACCTGCTGTGGGGGGCTTTGATAGGGGACACCTGCTGTGGGGGACTCTGATGGGGGACACCTGCTGTGGGGGGACTTTGATGGGGACACCTGCTGTGGGGGGACTCTGAGGGAGACGCCCTGCTGTGGGGGGCTCTAAAGGGGACACCTGCTGTTGGGGGCTCTGATGGGGGACACATGCTGTGTGGGGACACTGATGGCAACTCTGATGTAAGGGGACAGAGGCTGTATTTGGGGGGGGCAGAGGCTGTTTTTGGGGGGGACAGAGGCTGCATTTTATGTGACAGAGGCTGCATTTTATGTGACAGAGGCTGCATTTGATGTGACAGAGGCTGCATGTAAGGAGGGACTGCTGGGGACACCTGATGGCATCTGGTTGTAGGCGATGTGGCTAGTGACACACTCGGGGCTCCCACTGATTCTGCATTATGGTGAGTTGAATGATTTCATTTTATATTACAATGTGAAAAAGAGAAACCTAACTATGTGGGACTTTAGATGAGGACATTTGAAAAGATGTACCTCCATCCCTAATTTGTATACAACAAAAATGAAGAGGGGCGGTTTTTGGGACTTTAAATGAGGCATGCAGCCGGGAAGGTAACACAACAAAATAGTAATGGTGAGAAAATGGATACACCATGCATGCGACCACATCGTATTGCATAAAAACAGGTTGTAAACAGTAGATTAAAATAAATCATGGAGACTTTATTTCATAGTGATATACATAGAAAAAACATCATAAAACAGCATGATAGCATAGCAGCCTGTTATAGTCATAATGGTACCATAATAAAAAATCATCAGACACTTTATTGCATGTGACTGCATCATAGTAACAATAGTGTCTGGTGATTGGACCACATCAATGACCAAATAGCCTGCGTATAATAACATATATACAGAATAGTATAATAAAGCATATGAGTAAAAGTTCCATAAATCTGATCATAATAACATAGTGACCTAGCAAAATAGCAGCACGATGTGAATCGCAATGGTGAAGTAAAAAACTCAAACTTATAGTTGTGTGTCTTCACTGTAACATAGTAACCGTGGGTGGGATCCAAACGGCATAATTTAGTAGAAGTATACATAGGTTATTGGTGTGAATAGCATCTAAAAGCTCGACGCGTTTCATGGATCTTTCCAATCTTCAGGAGCAGATGCGATATAGCTATCTATAAAAATGTATAAGGAGATTTTAGGGACTAACCCCAGGACATGCATGAAAAATTATAATTAGATCTTAAAGTAGTAATGGTAACTAAAGGCCATAATATAATACTTACAATGAACCTATGTGGATTGGTGGAGGGCACCGAGGGTGTATACCCGCCAGGGATATAGGTCAACAATCCCGGGAACTGAAGCGGCACCCAGAGGGGCAACTGGTAGAAACCCCGAAGGGGGACTAGTGTTTGTGAAGAGCTTAAAGCATAATAACCACATAATCATGACCTATAAAAATAAATATAAAAATATTGAAGGTGACTATCAAATAGTACGTAGATAAAGTAGAATGGTTGTAATTGTAGATACTTATGTGTGGGTACAAAAATGAAATAGAAGATAAAGCAGTAGTGATGTTAGAAGATTTGAGAAGAATAGAGGATAGTAGCAGC
Source organism: Aquarana catesbeiana (assembly GCF_042186555.1). Lineage (NCBI taxonomy): Eukaryota > Metazoa > Chordata > Amphibia > Anura > Ranidae > Aquarana > Aquarana catesbeiana. The sequence goes on along the minus strand of NC_133333.1, from coordinate 43,368,970 downwards.
AACATTATACATTCTTGCAGACACTACCCTGTGGAGGGGGTGTGGTCGGTCTCCGGGATGTTCTTCCTGCCGGGGTTCGCAATCCCGGGAGCTGCGATGCATGCTGGGGGCCCCCCCTTCCCCCCTTCGTCCATGTGACGTGGGGGTTGGGGCGGACATCCCATCACGCATTGACACCACGCTCCCAGTGTCTGACGTGTGACGTTGCTTTCGACGCCATCACGCCGACACTGTGCGTCGTATATCTAAGCGCCTATAGGAGGAGCCAACCGCAGGGCGGTCAGTTTTTACCGCTCTGGCGGCCGGTCTCTTCCGTGTGTAGTCGCCCACGTGGCGTTGGCGGTTACCTATTGGTGGCATTAGAGCATTTATACTCCCTCTAGCTGGATACACATTCCCCGCAAACACTTTCTACCGGTGGCCAATTAGGTGGCATCTGGGTTCTTGGGAATCACAGGTAACATTACGGATCTTTTCTTGCCTCTACCATTGCTGCTACTATCCCCTTCTTGTTGGTACATGCATATACACCAGGATTTCATTCTTTTTTACTACACTTCCTTTGATTGGTCACTACGTCATTACTTACCTGCACAAATTTCACTCTCCCCCCCCTTTTCTTCTCAAATCTTCTAACATCACTACTGCTTTATCTTCTATTTCATTTTTGTACCCACACATAAGTATCTACAATTACAACCATTCTACTTTATCTACGTACTATTTGATAGTCACCTTCAATATTTTTATATTTATTTTTATAGGTCATGATTATGTGGTTATTATGCTTTAAGCTCTTCACAAACACTAGTCCCCCTTCGGGGTTTCTACCAGTTGCCCCTCTGGGTGCCGCTTCAGTTCCCGGGATTGTTGACCTATATCCCTGGCGGGTATACACCCTCGGTGCCCTCCACCAATCCACATAGGTTCATTGTAAGTATTATATTATGGCCTTTAGTTACCATTACTACTTTAAGATCTAATTATAATTTTTCATGCATGTCCTGGGGTTAGTCCCTAAAATCTCCTTATACATTTTTATAGATAGCTATATCGCATCTGCTCCTGAAGATTGGAAAGATCCATGAAACGCGTCGAGCTTTTAGATGCTATTCACACCAATAACCTATGTATACTTCTACTAAATTATGCCGTTTGGATCCCACCCACGGTTACTATGTTACAGTGAAGACACACAACTATAAGTTTGAGTTTTTTACTTCACCATTGCGATTCACATCATGCTGCTATTTTGCTAGGTCACTATGTTATTATGATCAGATTTATGGAACTTTTACTCATATGCTTTATTATACTATTCTGTATATATGTTATTATACGCAGGCTATTTGGTCATTGATGTGGTCCAATCACCAGACACTATTGTTACTATGATGCAGTCACATGCAATAAAGTGTCTGATGATTTTTTATTATGGTACCATTATGACTATAACAGGCTGCTATGCTATCATGCTGTTTTATGATGTTTTTTCTATGTATATCACTATGAAATAAAGTCTCCATGATTTATTTTAATCTACTGTTTACAACCTGTTTTTATGCAATACGATGTGGTCGCATGCATGGTGTATCCATTTTCTCACCATTACTATTTTGTTGTGTTACCTTCCCGGCTGCATGCCTCATTTAAAGTCCCAAAAACCGCCCCTCTTCATTTTTGTTATATTACAATGTAACAATAGAAACAATGCGCTTCAATCATCCTGACACCATAACAACCATGGTGCTGGGATGATTGAAGCGCTAACACCAGGTGTTTGGAGTATCTTTATCTGATGATTGTTAAACTTTGTAGAATACACATTTCTATTGTTGTGTAGGATCTAGGCCTGCTGTCCCTCTCTCCCTCTCCCTCCATCCCTCGCTCATCTCAGACGCTAACCACACCACCTTAGAGCCACGCCCACTATTTTGCTGAAACCACGCCCATTTTTACCAAGTGGGAGGGGTCAAAAAGGAAGGGCGGGGTCTGGCGCCCCTCCATCCTAAAACTTCACCAGCCGCCACTGGTGGGGACACCTCTGTGCTCGCAACCAGCTCACCTTACTGCTGCAAGACAACAGCTTGTAATCCAGTAACAAATCACCAGCAAGCAGGGGTCCCATCCAGTAGTTCAGGCGATTCGGGTGGTGGGTGTGCAGGATGGTATATAAAAACATAAGAAGACAGTATATAGTATAACTCCGTGGCGGCCAAGGTGGAAAAAAGGGACAGGACACAGAAGGGGGATGCACTCACTTTTGTAAAATGAGTGTGGGCGTCAATCCAACGAACGCCGAGTTCGTATACCTCAAAAAGGGTGTCTTCAAACCATACCCATTTCCTCAATGCTCGTCACAATGGGATGCATATATGTAGAGTATTGGAAGAGAGTGCACATAGCATGATCCTGTATAAATATCAGTTTATTAAGTTAAAAACAACATGGTACACTTACATTTAGCAGAAGGCTATAGTAAAAAACATCCACGAGCGCCGAGCTCGTATCCTATCATCAGTCTGTGACAGTTCCCGTGCTCCAAACCTCCCGCGTATCGTCACGTGACTTCATCAGAGGAACTCTTTAGCCTTCTGCTAAATTCGGATTTAGTGCTCATTAGACTGCACTTTATTACATTTCATCACACTTTTATATTTTGTATAATTTTTCCATTTTGCCTTTTGGAACTGATGACTCATTGTTTGAGCACTTTGTACTACAAGGAGGTGGGACTGTTCACCATTTAGTTATTTACTTGGAGTCACCATTAAGTATTTGCTGAGTTACTACATATGTGCTAGTATGATACTAGCCCTTTTGCACTGAGATTTTTCTTTTCTTCTGTTTCAGTATTTACATTATATTTTTTATGTGCTAGTATGATACTAGCCCTCATGCTCATTATACCTTTATATTTTGTATAATTTTTTCATTTTTCATTCACCTCTCTATACATTTGAGCTAGCCCCTTCCCCTCCCTCCTCCTTCCTTCCCCTCTTATCACAGCGCAATCACCACTTACTTTATTCACACCACTTTTGTCTGTTTGGATCAGCCATTTAGGTGTTGCAGCAGTGCCCCTTAGCATAGGTATTTCTGACAGCGCAGGAGTTTCTTCATTATTTATCCATTTGATTATTTTTTTTTGTTTATACCTAACTCAAAACTATATCGAGATACTATATATACGAGAGGTCTTCAAAAAGTTTCCGCACTTTTTATATATTTAATAGAGTTAAAAACAAAGTGCAGAATACTTTTTGAAAAACCCATCATATATAGCTAAGCAGCTGCAGCTACTGCTTCACATACATTTGCAAGTGTATACAACAAAGACAAACAAAGTTTCTACTTAGGTGTTTTGTGTAACAAAGTTGGGTTGAGTGCTGGATAATTTTTGCAGTGTCTAGTGAATTGCCCCAACCATGAGTCCTATTACTTTGTGGGTTAATATTTCGTTTAATACTTCTAATTTTTGGTTCCTGTATTACTGTAGCACATTATGGGGGGTGCATTGATAAGGATTCCTGTTCTCCTTCTAAGAGCTGATGGAGATCAATGAATTTTATCAGGTTGTGACCTTCCAGAGATATGAAAAGGATGTGGACCCTTGATAATAGACAGAGGATGGCATCATGCTCAGGATTTTAAATGTAGACTTTGGATAAGGCAGAAAATAGCCTAAATATGACATTAGTAATAAAGTATATTATTTCTATATTTGCTGTTTCTAAAAAAACTGTTGTCAAATTTTGGCAAGAAGTGAGGTCCCAGTAGAAAAAAAAGACATGAAATAGGATAAAATAATATGATGATACAATCAGAATAGCAATGAAGATTACTGAAGTATTACAGTATTTAAACTGTACTATTAAAAGTAAAATTTAAAGGCAAAGATCAGAATTTGTGGATAGACTACTCTCCATATGTAATGGAATATAGTATCAGTCAAAGGTTACAATGTTGTTTTATTGAGGTTAAAATACCTGTATTAATAGGTATGTGTAAAAGAATCCTCAGACTTTGAATGTATTCAAAGCCAAAACCTTTGTTTTTTTTCTTTTTCCGTAGAATAGGTAAAGGGACCACTGTCAGGAATGACTATATAGAGAGAAGACAGGATAAGGCAACAGGAAGAAAAAGAAAAGACACATCAAACAAGTATTTATATATATATTTTTACATTGAGGGCCAGTTCACACCATAGAAATGCAGTCCAGATGCGTTCCAGATGCTTTTCTGCATGCACGTTCTGTCACATTCCAGTGCGTTTTTAGTGCCTTTTTGATGCAGTCCAGTGCATTTTTTCTCCCTCCTTTTTCTTAACCTTAAATAAGGACATGTGCGTTCCAGTGCATTTTTGATGCGTTTTACAGAGTTCCAGTACAGTCCAGTGCAGGTAAAATGTAGCATGTTCTACTTTTTTTTTCACTGGTGTGAACTATGCCATTGAAAACCATATAACCTACTATCCATGCTTTTTTGAAAAATAAAACAGAAAACAAAAACACACTGGACTGCATGTGGTGTGAACTGGCCCTTACTGTAGGTGACTTTACTGGTTTCTGGTATGAATGGTAGTTTCTGTTTACCAAAAGGAAGAGGTCAAACCTCATTTGTGTTTCATGTTCATGGCATTGGAATTACAATTGAATGCAAAGGATAGAAACCAGTTTATTAACACGAAGACAAAACATTTTGTTCAGTCCTGTTTTTGGTGTTATACAATAAACAGTTTTGTACACAAAACATGTTAAAACCTCTCCTAAACGATGGGACTTGACAGCTAGTAACCAACGTTTAAAAACGTCCGTTGTACCGCGTTTAGCTGTGTTTGTGTTCAGAAACCTTTTTTTGCATTGCAAATGGGCAGAAATGTAGCGCCTAGAAACAAAACGTGGCTAAACACGAGTCACCGCGTTTACATGCGTTTACATGTGTTTACAAGCTGTTACAGGCATTTGGCATTTCAAATGCCTCTGAACATCCGTCCTTAACGCATTTTTCTGCTTTCCAAAAAAATGCTTCTAACCTCAACTGCCTAGAAACTACTAATGACCCTGTGTACATATAATGATAAGATAACATAGAGGAGAATTCAGGGGCTGCTGAAAAAAACGCCCAACTGCTCCTAAATGTACATTATAGCAGACCTTCCTCTGAATTTTCCTTTCTCTAGTGCTGACTGCTTCGCAAACCACTGTTCCCATTCCATCTACCGCCATGCCCATCTTCTCCATGGCTTCTTTCAGCCTGGTGTCCTCTCTTTTTAGCAATTAAGTGGACACTGGAGATGTGCAAGTATGTTGGGGTTACATTATCTCAGCACCCAGCTCTGTTCTTGGCCTCTCCCATATGGTGGGAATGGGCTTGGAGTGTACACTGCACTGTGTATGTACTGCTAGCAGTGTACAAAAATGCTCCAATACGTAAACCGATAACCTTCAAATCACTATGACACTTAGTTCACATATGTTCAGGGCCGGCTTGCAGTGCAATTTCAAGCCCTGTCCAGTGTGACGCAGTTCAGGTGCGATTCAGGTGTAAATTGTCAAAGTGTATGACATTGGAAATCGCATCTGAAAATCGTACCAGACTCTTTCTGGTATCGGTTTTCCTGCAGTATAACACAGACATTTTGTCTAATGAAACATTCATTCAATTAAGATTCCAATGTATTTTTTTTTTTTTGGGGGGGGGGGCTAGTTTACATTTTTGTAGTGCAGATCACGTTTTTTTTTTAAATAGCATTAAGAAGGCCCACTGAAATGAACAGTACATTGGTTGCAATGTAATGCTGTGTGCAGTCTAAATAAAAACCTGTTTATACTTCTAATTTTCCTGCAGTATAACACATGCATTTAACCTAAGGAAACATTAATTTCAATTAGGATTCCAATGCATTTTTATTTGTATTTATGTACTATTATTTGGCTAGTTTTTGTAGTGCAGTTTTTTTTTTTTTTTTGTTTTTTTTTAAATAGCAGATATGCTGCATTCCTGTGCATTAGGAGGCCCACTGAAATGAACAGTAAGGTCTCTGCCTAAAGTTGCATGAGAAATAAACAAAAAAGGTACATATATAATACATAAACTAATACAATGGAAAAAGCTTAAAAAAGGTATATGCATAAGCATAAATAGGCCTTAATGCTTTTTCTTAATAAGATCTCAGCTAAATGTTAAAACACCTTATGCAATGTTTCCTCTATTAGGCCACTTGCACACAGTCACAAGAGGGCCGTACACCTTACATTCGAGTTTATATCAAATAAATGCACATGTTAATCAAGCATGCATATATTTTTTGAAATATGTTTTTAAGATATATTTTATTCTGTTTATAAAAATGTTTTAACTTCATCCAGAAAACTTGGCCAATGATATCTGATATGCAGATATAATGTTTAGGTTAAACATCCTTTGACATGTAGCACCCCCTGTGAGAATCACTTAAATGGGCTGGTTTTGCATTTGAAACAATAGATCAAAGCAATATCTACCTGCTCGCATGTAACAGGTTTCTACAGACACAAAGCATCAAATTATAATAAGGGGTGTGCCAAGAAGGACTGGTTAGGGGTATATATAGGGCAGCAGGGGCTAGAGTCAATGCAAGGTGTCAAGTCATACAAACACCTTGCTAACGGAGCCTCTTCAGATCAAGATCTTCAGCCGAGAGATAATGAAGACCCTACTGCTTCTTGCGGCTATGTGCTGCGTGTGCTTGGCCTTACCTTCTCAGGTGAGTATAAAACTCATTCAGATCTTTAAATTATAGGAATACACAAATGTTTTTTTTTTCTATGGACAGTAACAATAATGCCTAATGTGCACACGCCATTTTTAGCAGCATATAACTAAAGTCTACAGTAGTAACTCATTTACAGACAAGTTGACCTTTAACAAATAGAATTAATGGCTGCCTATGATGTGATGATCACTGCACATGGTCACACAATACTGCAGATGTATGCGATTGCTACTACCACTTGTTGCTACTATGTGCTTCTTGTGTAGCCTACAGCAGAGCGCAGCCATTGCTTTGACTTGCTAGCGAGTAACACAATGGGGTTGATTTACAAAAGGGAAAAAAACTGTGCACTTTCCAAAGTGCAGTTGCCCTCTTCAAGAGCAGTTGCTCCAGAGCTTGGTAAATGAGCAGAAGCTCTGCTGACTTCTATCATCCAATCATGTTCAAGCAAAAATGCATTTTTTTTAATTTTCCTTGCACGGGATTGGGTACTCTTTGCAAAGTGAAGCCTTACCTCATTTACTAAGCTCTGGAGCAGTTGCACTTGCAGAGGGCAACTGCCCTCTGCAAAGTGCACAGTTTTTTTGCCTTTAGCAAATCAACCCCGGAGACTAAAATGTAACTTCCATTTTCTCTAATGGAAGCTATTTTTATTACTGCCTAGTGCCTACAACGCAGCAGAAATGAGTGCTCAGACAAGGAGAGAAGGATAAAAAAAGTTGATCTGAGTCTTAGTAATTCTGCCACTGGCAAATTGTCATTAGTAACAGAATAGCTAGTGTGACAAGGGGATACCTGAGCTAATGCAATGGAGTGGCCACAGGCAAGGTTGCCAACCTATCTCTTTTATTACCTTCACATCTAACGTACATGGTTTCTGTGGTAAGTTGGATTTATTTAGCATCTTTTCCATAGCAGTCAACAATGCATTCTGTGTAATTAACACTAACAGTAATTAAAAAAATGAGTTTTAGAACCATAGAATTGTATCTTTGTCCATGCTGTGGGTTACTGGTTTTTATTAGCTCACTGGAAATCTTTTGTATTCCTGCCTGATATTATTCAAACCTATATTAGCAACTTAAACCCCAGGCCAGGTCACATAACAACTTTAAACTTTGACTAAAGAGAAGCAGGGGAAAGGATAGAAGCTCTGTCAAGGTTTATTGCTATGTGTGTTACCATTGAACTGATCTACAGAGGTAAGAATTATTAAACAATTTTATGTTATAAAATTATATATAAGTGGTTAGTTTATCTTTACAGAAATAAAAGGCAAAAGAGGAACTAACACCAGAAACCCTCACCACCCACCCTCCTCCTGGTCCTCACTGTACGTACCTCCCAGGTTGCCGAACTGTCAGCTGGGATGGACCAGATGGACTCACTGTGATGGCGCTGGCCAATTAGAATCCATCTGGTCCATCCTGGAAGTGCTTTACAGAGAAGAGTGAGGATTTCAAATCCTTGGACCGCTTGAGCAGCTACATGGGTGCTGACAGATCTGCAACCAAGAGATAAGTACACCAGGGTGGTGGGGAGGGTTAAGGTGTTATTTCCCCTTTACATTTTTTTCTGTAAAGGTAATCTAACACTTTAAATGTATAATTATCCATCTTATGGTAAACCTTAGCTTGCCATTATCTGGCACTGTATGCGTATTCCTAAATGTATGATTTCTGGCTAGTTCTACCTATGAAACAATCTTTTCTACAAAAGATTGTTCACAAGTATGGCAGTCAATATCTTGTCTTTAAGTATTTATTATATATATGCCCTGACTTACCAAAACATTGCCATGAATGTTCAGGGGGTAGGACCTATAACATCTATTCCCTGACAACTAACGTTATGGCATAATGATGTATTTCTTTAATTCAAGGTATCTATGCCCTGATTTGTTATTGTCTTGGAAGTGTTTTTGACCAACAGGGTCACGCGAGTTGGGATCTAGTCTTTTGTTAATTTCCTTTATTGTTTATAATTTATGTGATGTATTGATGTGCTCTTCACAATGTTTAATTTTCCTGTTTTGGCTAAATATTTCAAAATGAATGTTTGATCAAAAGGTGAAGGTAGCATCCACAGGATGCCATGACATTTAACAAGTAAAATAATATTGCTCAAAGACTAAATAGCTTATTTAACCCCTTCCCGCCGACCGTACGCAGATATGCGTACTCGGCTTTCCGGGGTTATACCGGGATGATGCCCGCAGCTGCAGGCATCATCCCGGTACCGTTGTTTAGAGCGGGCGATCGGCTACCCGCATATAACAACCGATGCGGCTAAAAGCCGCTCGGCTGTTATTCCGGAGGAGCAGGAGGGGACATCCCCCCCTCCTGCCGCCTCCCGCCGCTCTTACCGGGCCTCCCGTGCGATCGGGAAGCCCGGTGTCCAATCGGCTTTCTCCGGCGGCTGTGGGCGGGCTGGAACAAAGCCGTGGGCGGCTTCGTTCCAGCCTTCTCAATGTAAACGCGGAAGCGACGTCATGACGTCACTTCCTATTTACTCGGCTGCCAATGGCGCCGGGGATAAATAAATAAAAAAAAACTTTTTAAAGCGCCCCCGTCCCCGCGAGCTCGCGCAGCGAAGAAAACGCATACGGAAGTTGCACCCGCATATGTAAACGGTGTTCAAATCACACATGTGAGGTATTGCCGCGATCGTCAGAGCGAGAGCAATAATTCTAGCCCTAGACCTCCTCTGTAACTCTAACCTGGTAACCGTAAAAAAAAATTTAAAGCGTCGCCTATGGAAATTCATAGCTACCATAGTTTGTCGCCATTCCACGAGTGCGTGCAATTATAAAGCGTGACATGTTTGGTATCTATTTACTTGGCGTAACATCATCTTTCACATTATACAAAAAAATTGGGGTAACTTTACTGTTTGGATTTTTTAAAATTCATGGAAGTGTCCCTTTAACAAAAATTTTCGTCTAAAACACTGCTGCACAAATACCGTGTGATATAAAATATTGCAACAATCTCCATTTTATTCTCTAGATTCTCTGCTAAAAAAATATATATAATGTTTGGGGGTTCTAAGTAATTTTCTAGCAAAAAATATGGATTTTAACTTGTAAACACCAAATTTCAAAAATAGGCTTAGTCGTGAAAGGGTTAAACTCTTCAGCATTTTCTTTGGGTTTCTGCAGTCCTCCCTGTTGTTGTTTGTGATCTCTACTAACTAGTCAGGAATAACTGAATTATTTATTCTGTTATCCTGCTGGAACCATCCAAACCCATCAGAATGTAAGGATCTATTCGAAATACCCATCACATTGGGCAGGTAAAATGTACCACAATGGATCGGAAATTTTCTTGGTCATGCCAACATGAACAGAAAACAAGCCTATTATACAGTAATGCTGATAAATGTTACATTGGAGAAATGTGCATGAACATTTAAAAGAAAATTAAGATTATATATGTTACCAATTGTCTCTATATCTGCCTTGTTAATGGAAATGTATTTTTGTTTTAACAGCACTTAAAGCAAAGGAAAAAGAGAGATATAACAGGGACACAAGGTAAATCTGAGTGGATGGCTAAAGTTAAGAATAAACATTAGATGTCAGACTTGATTGGTAAATGGTTTATGTCCAGTTATGAAACTATGGCATTGATTTACTAAAACTGGAGAGTGTTAAAACAGGTGCAGCTGGGCATGGTAGCCAATCAGCTTCTAACTTCAGCTTGTTCAGCTAAGCTTTGACAAAAAAAAAGATAGCTGATTGGTTTCTATGCAGAGCATCACATTCTGCACTCTCGAGTTTTGGTAAATCAACCCCTATATGTCATAAATATCTGTATGTAGAGATAGAAGAATGCTTATACGTCCAAAGTGTATGTTGCCAAATGTTGGTCTAACTTTCTAGGTGAACTGCAGAGATGAATAACCAAAAAGCTGACCACAGACTTGACAAGACAACTGTGACTGATCTAAAAAACAAAACTCTGGGCACCACCTATCGACTCTTTTAAAATTTGGGAAAAATTAGTTAATAAAAACTTTAACTACAAAGTATTTAAAACATTTGTTAAATTAAAACATAACTTTGCCCATTCGTGCCCGGCCTTTCTCACTTTTCCATTTACCTAAAGATGTACTCTCAGAGGATCCAAGCACATACATTTCTGTCATAACCAGTCAAAAGACAAATCTTCTACAATCGACAGACAGCCTTACATGGCTGATTGACTTTTAGCTAGTTAGGTAGACAGAAACACAGAAAGATGATAGCTATACCTCCAAACTTTCTGAGATGTAAGGGACACCTTTTAGCCCACAATATGTTATCAAACAGAATACCCCCTGCCATGACCCCAGGTATGTGGACAAGGAAGAATTGTGCAAAAAATTATGATGAGACACCTGAGTATTTTTTTTTATCACATTTTTTTTCTCACAAATACTTTTTCTAAAAAAAAAAAAAAAATCCAATGCAGCTTACACAGGGTTACATTTTTCTTCCTCCTCCTCAGGTGACAATGTTCAGGCTTGGTGTTTGGTTGCTCAGACCTGAGCACTACATTTTCAGAGGCATTCACATGCTTCTCCCTATCAATAAGGAATAGGCAAAGTGACAGATTCTTTGAACTCTGATTTGAAACTTTCAGCTTTGCAAAGTAAATTACATAAGGCGTTGGATAAACAAAATTGGAGAGCAATTGAAAATGGAATTATCTGTTCAGTACCTTTAAAGTAATCCTATCTTTCTAGCGGCCAGTTTGTTTATAGATCGCCTCTCTGTGGGCAATAGTTCCTCCCACTGACTTTTTCGTCCTGTAGTCAAGGCAGGTATTTCAAACACCTGAAAGTGTGGAATATTAGCACAGCTTGAGTGCAAATAAGTGATGTTACAACACACAGGCCACCAGAAAGATAAGTATAGACACTCTTCTATTGGAAATATGTGAAATATGTGTTATCAGCCATTTTTGGCCACGCATAGCATGATACATGGAAGTAATGCATGAATAGAAGCACTATTTGTGAAAATTAAAAGATGTCAGGTCTGGGTCACAAGCAATAATTAATGCTCCCAAGCATCCAAAGGGATCCAGAGGGAGGGTGGAGTCTATGACTTTAGGAAAGTCACTTTTTTGCATTAGAACTTGGGGAGTTCCATCAGTACTATGAGGGCTTTACAGTAAAGCAGTAAATTACTGCAACCACACAGGTGTGATATGGCACTTTAAGGTGCCTTCTATCCAGATGCATCCTAAGTTTGGAGGCTGTACTATACTGCAGGTTTTAAGTGGTTCTAAAGCCTTAAGTTTTTTTTTGTAACCGTGATGAATTCTCTGCATTAAGGTAAAAGCCTGTGCAGATGATTACATCCTCCTCCCCCCAGAAAGTAATGCACCTTTACCAAGTCTATAAATTTATGCAGATGGAAATCGATTATAAAGCCAAATATATATACACGGGTTATAATGAGATGTTTTGTATCTCTTCCAGATTGTGGTGGTGTGCTGACAGCCCCACGGGGAGTTATCACTACACCCAACTTCCCGAACAGTTACCCCCATAAAGCCAACTGTTCCTGGATTATCACCACAACCTCTAAGGTAAGGATGTGCATTACTGTATGTAATATATACAAATATATTGGTATATGATACAAGAAGATACATAATTAAACTATCTATCTATCTATCTATCTATCTATCTATCTATCTATCTATCTATCTATCTATCTATCTATCTATCTATCTATCTATCTATCTATCTATCATATGATCTAGCTATTTTATGGGATGACTGGAGTGATTTTGTTGAAAGTGATGTTGCAGTGAAATTTTGGATTTTGTCATCTGCAAAATTATGCCAAAAGGGGAATTATTTTTTATTTTGTTGCTTGATGGGCTGCTCAGGCAACTTTGACATTTTTAAGTTGTGGATTTATTTTTTTGTTGTTGTAATCTTTATTTTTTTTGTACTTGTTACTTGTGTAGTACCACCATCAACTTTTTATGCTACTTTTTTCACTGTCTGTTGACAGTCTGTTAAGCCCCGTACATACAGGCCGAATGTCGGGAGACATCGGCCAGTTAAAAAAAAAAAAAAAACGCGCTATATTCGGCCCATGTGTATGCCACCCTATCCGACAGAAGCCAGCTGGCTTCTGTTGGACCAGCATGCTGGAAAACCAGCAGCCGCCCGACTCTCAATCAGCGCTCTCAGCCAATGATGGAAAGCGCTGATCAGAGTGTTCTGGCGGGAGGGGTTGTCCCCCTGTCAGAACACAACAGCTCAGCAGGGGAGATTGCTGCACTAACTTCGCATACTTAGTACAGAGGCTCCAAACGGAGCTGACAGTTTTTTTTTATTTAACCCACTAGTAGTGTGTACCAGGCTTTAACATATGAAATTTGCATCTTTTTCATTCCAGATTAAGATCACCTTTACAAATTTTGACATAGAAAGCTACAGGTACCTCTGTTTTGACAAGCTTCAGATCATTGCTGGAAATTCCCCGCAAGAATTGTGTGGACAGGTGCCGCCACCACCCATTACAGCTTCACAGAACACCGTGAAGATCATCTTTACCGCTGATGACATGGTCGCTGGGACAGGATTCAGGCTAATATATGAGCCAGGTAAGTTTAGTCAGCACAAGTTTTTTTCTCGCAAATAATTTTTCTAAAAAAAATCCTGTGGGTATGGGATTGTGTATATAGGATTGTAAATGTATTTTTTCCCCTTTTATTGGTTGAACTAGTTGGACTTGTGTCTTTTTTCAACCAGACTAACTATATAATCTCTGCCCTGATTTTTATCCATTCAAGTCTTCACCTAAAACAGCAAGTTTTATAGTTCTTTCTTGTCCCAGCGTTGGTATAATCATAGCTTCAATATTTTATGTGGGGTTCCCATGAATCAAAGGCAAGGCATGAAGTTTTTGTCAAGGCAATGCTTTTTTTCTTCTCTTTGCATAGAGTAGAGAAAAGATTCAAATTCCTGTATTTACTGTGATCTGGGGCTTTGCCATTTCTTGTCTTGCTAAAAATGTTTTACCACACCAAACTATTTTCCCCAAATTTGTAGCCTCAACCCAAATACTGGTCCTAAACATACTCTAAAAATAGGCTAAATGTAGTCCCCAGTCCTATCTCTAGGCCTTGTGAGGAAGCTGTGGGCCACATTGTGTCGAATAGATCATCAAGGGGGCACAATATGCCCACCGAGGGACATATCTATTTAAAGTGGAACTACACTGTATCTGAACACCACAAACCAAAAAACGCTATTTCATGAATTTTTAATACTCAAAGCAAATTCACCCATCCATCTATGTCTCCATGGTTTATTTTGCTGATAAATCATTTAGAAAAACACCCCCTAGCTTTTCTGGCTGTGGCCATCTTGAGTAAGGGCAGATGATTCATGTAGCAGTTACTTCCTGGAATCCACCTGCCCTTAGCCCAGGCTGGCAGACAGGAGAGTGTGCTTATCTGAGAAAAACCCTTCTTCCCTCCTGAAGATTCCTGGGATGTATGACATTAAGTCCTGGCAACCGCATAGCGTCCCCTGTCAGTCTGTTCCACCAGCAGCTCCCCCTGGATTACGTGATGGAGGCTTCCACAGCCTCGCCCTGACCGGCCGGCACCCCGAGTCAGTGAGCGGCTTGCTCGCAGCCTGTCAGCAGCTGCTTGGTTGCCAGTGCTTGTGGAGGCATTCATCCATTCATCCTGTGGACAATCCATCTACTCTGGTGCTCGGATGTGACTCTGTTCAGGGCTCCATACAGGAGGACTTTAGACGCTTAAGTTTCATCTACACTTGTAAAAGTATTGATTTTATTTCTTTCTATTAAATAAGCAAACGTTATTTGCACCCTGAGCCTGTGCGCTCGTATCTCTCTTTATATTATGACATCATTTGCCTGGGCATGGAAAGCAGGAAGTAGCTAAAGAAATGTGAAAGAAGGTTGAAAACAAGTACATGTGATATACTTTCCTATCTATTTACTAATGCCAGCAAAATAAGGATTAAAATTAGTCAATGTTGATTCAGAGAGTGAAGTTCCACTTTAAAGAGACACCATCGCCTTGCCCATGCAGGAATGGTTAAAAGTGTCTTTGGAGAGGGCATGTATTGACCCACCATATATTTCCCCTACCTGCTATCCCCCACAGCTCCTTGCTGTTTTGCAGTCATCACAGAGATTGTCTGTTGGCGACCTGGGGAGTGGTGATATCAATTCACCAGTCATGTGACAGTGTTGGGCCAATGAGCTGTGAATGGGATATTCTACTCTCTGCAGCTGACATACACATAGAGGTAAGGAGGCTCATTACATCATTGACCTAAAATGGGCAATATATACATGCAGCCAAGGCGGAGAATCTTCTTCCTCAGCTCACTCGACCAACAAAGAAAGCTGTTTTTTGTGTTTGGACGGAACACAAGCTCATCCCTACTGGTAACATATACTTGTAGATTGTAAAATGCATACTGGCAAAATTCCAGGTTCATACTTTTCTCTTTAAGGTGAACTCCAGGTAGATATAAACGACACAAATTATTGTAGTTCAGTGTTTTATAAAGCATCAATAAATGTACTTTACAAGTAGTGTGAGTACCTGAACTGGACTTGGTAATTTCCTGAACAGCAAAGCTCAAACAGGAAGATGCAGCACAAGGAGGCAGTCTGGTGTGTTGCAGTGCAGTTAGCATGCTGATGGGAGGAAAGAGCAGAGTGATAGAGAGATTAACTCATCAGGCTTCTGCTTGTCTCTTTACTGTCCAGAGTAAGATCAGGCCCCTGTCCCTTCCAGACAGGGCTGTGCTGTATGACAGAGCTGTCTAAAACTCTGGATAGGCAGAAATGTCTGATTCTGAAATGTGTCTTTTGCTTTTCGTCAACAGCTGATTCTACAGATTCTGCTGCTCCTACCACAATCACAACAACTACAACAACTACAAGAACCACTACTAAAACTACCTCCGGAACAACTCCGACAACTACAAGAACCACCCCTACAACTACAACCAGAACGACACCGACGACTACAATAACCACTACCACTACTACTGCTAATACTACTACACCCACTACTTCAAGCACTTGGGTCATATACAAGAGTAAGGAAATGTTTTTTTATTAACTGATTTGGTAAGGAAATATTAGGCTCGGCAATGTTTCCTACATCAACTCACTATCCTGCACCAAAAACTGAAACATCAGACTTTGGCTTTTTAAAGTGTATGTGAGGCCAAAACATTTTTGGATAGGCAGTGAATGCTTAAAACACCTATAGGGTTATTTTTTGGTGCCCATGTACTGGGACATTGTTTTTCATTCCCTGTTCTGGAGACACAACAGAAAATTAGAGGAAGTCTTGCTAAAATGAAAAGAATCCCCTCCCTAGAGAGATGTCTTAGGAAAAGGTGTGCCCAGTGGAGAATATGTCCTCACTTCTTGCTGTGGTGACTATTTTAACATTTTGGATTTCCTATGACTTTCTGTCCCAGTGACAGTGGCCACCATGACAAATAGAAGGATGAATCTTATCACCAAGGACACAAACCGAATAAAAAGCAGACAAAGGGCTTTACCTTACCTATTCTGTCTAAAAGGAAAAACATAAACTTTAGCCAAGATGATAAGAAAAACAACAAATTGTAGTTTTGCAGCTAATCAGTCTTTAGATATGGTGGCTGCATTTATTTTTTTCAGGCCTGTTTTATCTTTATTTTCACCTAGTGAGCCTGCTAACAACTTAGGGTGACAACACTCACTTACTGTACTATATCTATTGTCATCCCAGGGCAGGAACTGTGCTAAGCCTACAGAACACCACTCCCTCGTCTTATCTTTAGTGCATAGGGAAAGAGAGTGTTTTATAGTTCACAGTGGAAGTCAGGACAGTACATAGCATTGTTTGAGATATATCATATCAGTTCTGTAAACAGGAAGTTACAAGAACACAACATTACTAGATACTCTTTACGCCCTAGGCTGGGGTCACACTGTTGCAAATTGGATGGGGGTTTCCTGCATCCAATTGGCATAGCAGGAGATTTTGACTGGCTCTCTATGGAGCCGGTTCACACATCTCCGCAGCGGCTCCGGTGCGAATTGCACAGGAGCCCTGTGTGTCTTTTAATCTGTTTCAGGTCCCAATTCAGCCCAGAATTCGGGCTGAAATCAGACCTGAAACGGTGAATGGAGACGTACCGGACTCCTGCTGTGAGCCACTGCGATCTCTAGTGTGAACCCAGCCTTAAAGTGGTTGTAAAGGCAGGTTTTTATCTTAATAAATTCTGGACACAGGGAGCTGCAGCTCGGCTCGGGTGCCCCCATAGCAAGCTGCTGGCTGTAGGGGCACTCGATAGGAGGGAGGGAGCGAAGAGGGACCCGAGAAGAGGAGGATCCAGGCTGCTCTGTGTAAAACCAACTGCCCAGAGGAGGTACGTATGACATGTTTATTATTTAAAAAAAAGAGACCTTACAATCACTTTAAAGTAGAAGTATAGGGAAAACTTTTTTTTTTTCATTTTGAATAGAGCAAAGGAGGGTTATAACCCATTGGTTTATTTTTTTTTTTTTTGACATTTGGAAAGCCACTTCTTGCATAGGTACTTTAGGGAGTTCTGACAGTACTAGGAGTTCTTTACTGCAACTACAAAGATGTGATATGCTACTTCAGGGTGTCTGCTATCCAGCAGCATCCTTGTTTTATAGGCTTTTACTATAGTGCAGGTATAATGTTTTGATAAAAGACTGCTGGTAAATAATATATACCAAATCTATAAAGCTATGCCATGGCAGTTGAATATAGAGCCAAATACATGTACAGCTGTTATAATGAGATGTTTTGTATCTATTCCAGATTGTGGTGGTGTGCTGACAGCCCCAGCGGGAGTTATCTATTCACCCAACTTTCCGAACAATTACCCTGATAATGCCTACTGTGAATGGAACATCACCACCACCTCTAGGGTAAGGATGTGCAATATATCCAAATATTTCATGTATAGATCGATCTATCTCTTTAAGGGAGTCATTTAGCAGAAATGTATGTCACAATGAAATAGCTGATTTTGCCATTGGCAAAAGAATAAGTAGGGGGCATTTCCTGAGCTGCTGAAAGAAAAAAAAATAAGAAAAATACTTTTTGCCCGCGCTATGGCCGAAAGACGGCTACAGCATGGGTATAGCTTGCCAGGAGGGTGTCCATGGATGTCCTCCCGTGATCACGCTGCCCGCACGCACACGCTCTGGGATCGCTAAATCCTTTGGATTCAGCTGTTCACAGATTGAGGTAAAGGGCCAATCACAGCAGCCCTTTACCATGTGATCAGCTGTCTGCCAATGACAGCTGATCACAGGACGTAAACACAAGTCGGTTAAGCCAGAGAGAAGAAAGCCGATAACCAGCTTATGTTAAAGGGACATCGGCCCTGATAATCAGGGCACTGATTATCAGTGTCCTGATTATCAGTGCAGTCCCACCAGTGCCGCCTATCAGTGCCCATCAGTGCCGCCTATCAGTGCCCATCAATGCCACCTATCAGTGCCCACCAGTGCTGCCTAGCAGTGCCACCTCTCAGTGCCCATCAGTGCCGCCGCCTATCAGTGCCCATCAGTGCTACCTATTTGTGCCCATCAATGCTGCCTATCAGTACAGCCTCGTTAGTGCCCACCAGTGCTGACTCATCAGTGCCCATCAGTGCAGCCTCTTCTACGCACATTAGTGAAGGAGAAAAATTACGTGTTTGCAAAATTGTATAACAAACTGGGAAAACATTTTTTTTAAACATTTTTGGTCTTTTTTGTTTGTTTAGCAAAAAATAAAAAACCCAGTGGTGATTAAACACTACCAAAAGAAAGCTCTGTTTGTGGGTAAAAATTGCTAAAAGTTTCATATGGGTACAGTGTTGATGACCATGCAAAATTGTGACAGCGCTGAAAGCTTAAAATTGGCCTGGGCAGGAAGGGGGTAGAAGTTCCCAGTTGGCAAGTGGTTATTGTTGGTATTATATTCAGGTAATATGAGCAAGGCATTACAGCCAATAGAGTTTATTTTTTTATATTTTAAAGTTGCACTTCTGTTTTAAAGATCAATATTTTTGTTTGTTTATGAAACTTGGTTTATTTAGAAAGACGTTATATATCACAATGGCTAAATCTGTGTCTGTAGTGCATGTTCAAACCTTAATACCATAAATAATAACATGTTATTAGATTTTTACTCCATGAGTATATAATGAGTTTGCCAATTCTTGGGAAATGCTTAAAGTGATTGTAAAGTCTTGTTTTTTAAAAAACGAAAATTACAAACAGTGGGTTTGCACAGCCCTGATCCTCCTTTTCTCGGGTCCCAAACCGACGCTCCTAGCCCCTCCCTCCTGTCAAGTGCCCCACAGCAAGCTGCTTGCTATGGGGGCACCCGAGCCGAGCTGCAGCTCCGTGTGTCCATTCAGACACAGAGCTGCCGTTCAGCCCCGCCCCCTCTCTCCCCTGATTGGCAAAATTACTTTAATAGACAGCCGTGGGAGCAAATGGCACCGCTGATGTGTCTTAGCCAATCGGGAGGGGGAGTCCTGAACTGCCGAGGGATTTGTGGACATCGCTGGACAGAGAGGGGGCTCAGGAAAGTATTAGGGGGTGCTGGGTCGGCTGCTACACACAGAAGGTTTTTTATCTTAATGCATAGAATGCATTGAGATAAAAAAACACCTGGATTTAAAACCACTTTAAATAATGCATTACAATTTAACTAAACCCATTAGATTTTAGTCGACTGGAGATTTTGGTTGACTAAAATACAACTAAAACAATTCAGATGCCTAAAATATGACTAAAATCAAAATGGCATTTTAGCTCTCATTCACATTGAATGCGGCTTTGGAATTGTGCAACTTCACTTGTAATCAGCGATTTCAAAGCCGAATGTCGGTGCGACGTGACTGACATCTGTGGGACTGCATGCACAGATGTCTATGCAAGTTACACCTGAAATTGCCAAAAGTAGTGCAGGAACTACTTTTTTAAATCAGTGCGGCATCACAAAATCGGCTTTGCAGCGATTTGAACAGCTCCATTGCCAATGATAGGATGCGACTTGTCATGCGACTTAACCTGTCAAATTGCATGACAAGTCTCACAGGTGTGAACGGGAGGCTTAGTCAAAAGACTAAAATACGGCTAAAACTAAAATGGCATTTTAGTCAAAAGACTATGACTAAAACGAATTCGAAATTTGATGTCACAATTAACACTGTAGCGTAGTTTAATTGAATTAGTTCTCTTTGTATTTGTTTTTTTTTTGCGTGTATTTGATTGCTACTGGAGTACCAACGTTATACATTTTTTAAATGACTTTTTTTTGCTATATTTTTCTCTTTCTGTGGAAAAAAATATTTTTCTTCTGAGCACTCCCCTCTCTTTTCTTCTATCTCATCATACAAGATACCTAACATATGAAATGTACATCTGTTTCATTGCAGATTAAACTCACCCCCACAAATTTTGACATGGAAGGCTACATGTACTTGTGTGTCTTTGACTGGATTTGGGTCTACGGTGGAAGTTTCCCTCAACAATGGTGTGGACAGATGTTACCAGATCCCATTATATCTACCGGGAACTTCATGCGGATTGTTTTCAGGTCTGATGCAGGTCTCAATAGGAGAGGATTCAGGCTCATATATCAACCAGGTAAGCTCAGTCCCCATTTTCTGTTCTCATTTTTATCAGTTTAGGTCTTTGCCTAAGGCAGCCTATTTCATGGTTCTCTGTTGTCCCAGTTTAAGTACAATAATCCCAGCTTCAATAGTCATGTTTTAAGCCATGATTCAAGGAAAAGGCATAAAATGTTTGCCAAGCCAACCCTTTTTTTTCTTAGCTTTGGATAGAGTGAGAAAAGAATCAATCTCCTTTAGGCTTTTATTGCTCCCTGGCTCTCCCTCATTTCCTGCCTTGCTGACAATTTCTTACCAAACCAAACTATTTCCTCTGAACTTGAAGCCTCAACCCCAATACTGGTCCTAAGCTTACTCCGAAAATATTCTAATTGTAGTTCCTAAACTCATTTCTATTCAACGCATATAAAACCTAATTACAACTGTTGGACAAATGATG
Organism: Aquarana catesbeiana; assembly: GCF_042186555.1. Lineage (NCBI taxonomy): Eukaryota > Metazoa > Chordata > Amphibia > Anura > Ranidae > Aquarana > Aquarana catesbeiana. The sequence continues at coordinate 43,348,109 of NC_133333.1, read as the reverse complement.
TGAACTAAATCTTTAAGGGGGCACATTACAGTATTCCCCACTGAGGTTCACACCTATATTTAAGGGATACTGGGGTAGATTTACTAAAACAGTAGAGTGCAAAATCTGGAGCAGCTGTGCGTGGTAGCCAATCAGCTTCACACTTCAGCTTGTTCAATTACGCTTTGACACACAAAACTGGAATCTGGAAGGTTTCTATGCAGAGCTGCACCAGATTTTGCACTCTCCGGTCTTATTAAATCAACCCTACTGTCACCTTGACCATGCAGGATAGGGTAGCAGTGTCTATGCAAAGGGCATACTTTAAAGCTAATTTGGCTGTACTTTTCCTGTGGATCTCAGGAGTGCAGTTAATTCTGCACTCCTGTGACCCATTTTCAGCAGACAGAAAGCTGAATCCCCCTGTCGGCTGAGGTCACAGAGCCGGTCCAGGCTCGGGAAGGATTGCGACCATATGGTCAGGATCTGCCCACCTGCCTGGACTGGCACCTGGCTCAGCCTCTCAGTGAGCCACTGAGAGCCTGAGCCAGCCCCTCCCACCCCCTCCACAGCCCAGAGCTCTAGTGAGCGTGGGGGGGGGCAGAGCAGAGAGCCGATAGTCACCAGCCCTCAGCTCACGGAGCTGTGAGAACCAAGCAATCAGCGGTGTTTGATAGCTTGGTTCTCAGTCTTAGAGCCAGTGGGGGACAGTTGCGGCATTGGACCGATGCTGCATCCACCTAGGTAAGTATGATTAACAATAAAATAATATTTCCCATACTTCTTCTTTAACGAATTTATACTAACATTACCTGCGCCCTCCTGCAGCTCCATGCTATGTTGGCGACGTAGGTTAGCAGTGACACTACTACTCTGGTCAAGTGACAGACAATGTATGGGCTTATCAATTGGCTGTTAGACCCAAGGAGTATCACAGAGGAGTTTATTCATAACTAGAAATGATGGGTATGTTCCCATGCGGAGCAGGAATGAGTTGTGAAGGACTGCAGGTGAGTATATGGGGGTTGTTAGGATGCCCATTCCAAAGACACTATCACTTTGCCCTGAGTGGGTAACAGGACAGGGTGTATGTGCAATATATATATATATATATATATATATATATATATATATATATATATATATATAGCCATTTGGTAATTAACATTATATTAATAACTACAACATTTTAGCCAAGAGAAAGAGTTAACTAACCATTTCCTGAGGTATTGAGCTACAAACTTACATAGGGAAATTAAGTCTTTATAAAATAGGGAACAGCCAGGGCCTAATTCAGTTTAAATTCTTCACCCATCGAGGGCCTAGGAAAGGTGCAAACGGCTGCATGTGATCCAAAAAACACCGGTTCCACAGGGCTGCCCCAGACCCAACCTATAAAATCTGAAAAAGAAAACCTTTGTCATGTCAAGGAACAGTAGGTGCCATTCTGATTGTCTCTTGTACGTATCCCTTTGACCACAATTGTTCGGTGGTAGTTGACTCGGCTGACACAAGAGTGTAGAGGACAGCAGATATAAAGGGGTTTATATCTGCAACACAGAATTATTGTAGAGGTAAACTACAATTGAATGCCATTTAGTGTGCTAAAGCACTGTGTATCATATCCCCATCATCAGAAGCCTTTGTGGCAAGATGTACAATGCAGGAACACAATTTGGAGAAAGGTACAGAACATTGTTACCTTATAACAAAAAGTGCCTGAAGAAGGACTTTCATGGCGGGATCACCAGGTTTTAATGAAATATGTTGTTTTAAACATAGTAAAGATCCCTTGGAAATTCCATTAACATTATATGATTATATGAGATTTAAGTGATTACGTTTACATCTACTTTAAACAAACCCTTCCTCTTGCAGTATAAAGCATGAAAAGATCTGTGAAATCTGGCATAGAAAGAACTTCTTAAAAACCTCAAGACCCTCAAGACAGACGGATTTCAAGAAATACGAATTTAATTTCAATAATGTGGTATTTTTTACAGTATCGTGTGTTGTTATCTTTTATGATTTTTTTTTTAAACTGTGTTTTTTTATCTTTGAATTAAACAAGTATTTGTATAAATGTAACTGAGTTGATTCATTAATCAGCTAAATCATCAAATAGTCCAAATTTGTACTATTATTTGTTTCAAATCTATCCAAAGACAATTTTTTTTTTTTTAGATTTCGAGTGGTGAGGTGTTAGAACCCTTGTCAAGTCTTTATTGCTGTCTATGCCTTGTAAAGTAATGATAAATAGGTAAAGGTAAATATACATTTTTCAGTTGCCGCCAGTACTAGAAATAGAAGGTTATTCTTCACATTGGAATAATATCACTTTCGGTTGAGTCAACATGACAGTAAGGCTGGTCATACATTATACAAACTTCTTTTGCAATTGTCATTTAGATTTACCAAAACCATATATTATGAGGTCACACCTAAACACATTTGAATTGTATGCAGACAGGTAAGCCCTTGTACTACATAGTTAAAGCAGTTGTATATCCGGAAAAAAAAAAAAAAATCTGTAAGACAAAGGCATAACGAACTAGTATGCACCGCATATTGAAATGAAATACTTACCTTAGAACGAGGAGCCGGCATTGCCTCCTACTACTCCTAGTCACTGCTGAGGGAGCTGCCATGTGTCCCTCTGCGTTTCTTCTGGGTTCGCGGCTCTGGCGCTGTGAATGGCCAAAGCTGCGATAAACATCACACCCGCGCATGCCCGCGGGAGCCCTCTTTCCAGCAAGGAGCTCTGATTTTCTGGCTGCATCCGTCAGACCTTCAAAACGCATGCACGGCTGACGTCAGTGGCTGCATGCAAGGTGAATATCTCCTAAACCGTATAGGTTTAGGAGATATTTATTTTACCTACCGGTAAGTCTTATTATAGGTTTACCTGTAGGTAAAAATGTGAAAGTGGGGTATACAACCGCTTTAAAGGTAAATCTAAAGGAAATTGAATAAGAAAATTGTATAATGTATGGCCAGCTTAAGTGAAGGTAAATCCCCACAATGAGACACAGATGGCAAAATAAGTGTTTTAATCCAGCCGCTGCTCTATCCAAAAAAAATTGACTTTAGTTTTATTTTAATGAGTATGGTTGAGGCAGACTGAGGGCATAGGAAGTCTCATTTGTGATCTAGGAAGTATGTATCACCTCATCTGAACCATATGCATCAATCCAGGTAGACCATTATTTATCGAACGTCTTTTGACAGTTTCTACTCTTATAGGTTAACCTGTACAATGGTAAAACTGCATTCACCGAAGATTTCCAACTATTCAGCGTATGTGAAGTGGGCTGCTTCTCAGAAGGAGCTCCCCGCGTGCATAATAAAGTGCAAAAAACAAGAATACCTTCATATAGCTAGTAGCTTCAATATCTTCCATAATTCCCAACAACACCATTCGTGGGTCTATCATCCAAAATCAAAAAAATCGCACCCCCGGCCCTTTTATCTCGAAAATGGTCCAAAAGGAACAAAATGGCACTACAGGCCCTTTTAGCCCGAATGCGGTCCAAAATAACCAAAATCGCACCCCCGGCCCTTTTAGCCTGAAAACGGTCCAAAATGACCAAAATCGCACCCCCGGCTACTTTTTCTTGAAAGTGTTCCAAAATCGCACCTCACCCCATTTAACTTGAAAATGGTCCTAAATGACCAAAATCGCACCCTGGCCCTTTTAGCCTGAAAGCAGTCCAAAATGACCAGAATCGCATGCCCGGTCCCTTTATCTCTTAAATGGTCCAAAATGAAAAAAATTGCTTCCCCGGCCTTTTTAGCCTGAAAGCGGTCCAAAATGACCAAATTCACCCCCCCCCCGGCCCTTTTAGCCCGAAAAAAGTCCAAAATGTCCAAAGTCGCACCCCAGGCTCTTTTAGCTCAAATTTGGTCCAAAATTATCAAAATCGCACTTCCGGACATTTCAGCCCAGAAATGATCCAAACTCGCACCCCCCCGGCCCATTTAACTCGAAAATGGTCCTAAATTACCAAAATCGCACCCTGACCCTTCTACCCTGAAAGCGGTCCAAAATGACCAAAATCGCACCCCCAGCCTGTTTAGCCTGAAAGCCGTCCAAAATAAGCAAAATCGCACCCCCCGGCCCCCTTTATCTCGAAAATGGTCCAAAATGTTTGTATTTATTATTACAATTATTATTCATTTAATATCAAGCTCATTTTATTTGTGAAAATAATTTTGGCATACACAAAAGTTTAGTGTTAAAAATTATTTGCCGTAGGCATGCCCAAATACTTTGGCCATGCCCCATTATTTATTATTTCATTTAAATTATTGTACAACCTACTGATTACGTAGCATGAGCTGTAGGTGTAATACATTTTAGCCAAGATCTTAAAATTAATTCAAGGGTTCCACAGTGGTAAAAAGGTTGAGAATGGCTAATGTAGACAGTAATAGAAACCCTCCAGCACCTCAACAAGCTAGCCAAAGCTATTTACCTAAGAGCCCTTGCACACTGGGGCGGTTTGCAGGCGCTATTGCGCTAATAATAGCGCCTGCAAACCGCCCCGAAAGTGCCGCTGCTTTCATTTCAGTGTGAAAGCCCCGAGGGCTTGCACACTGGAGCGATGCGCTGGCAGGACGATAAAAAAAGTCCTGCCAGCAGCATCTTCGGAGCGGTGAAGGAGCGGTGTGTATACCGCTCCTTTACTGCTCCTGCCCATTGAAATCAATGGGACGGCGCGGCTATACCGCCGGCAAAGCGCCTCTGCAGAGGCGCTTTGCGGTGGTATTTAACCCTTTCTCGGCCGCTAGCGGGGGGTAAAACCGCCCCGCTAGCGGCCGCATACCGACGGTAAAACGCCGCTAATAATAGCGGCGTTTTACCGCCGACGCCGCCCCCCGCCCCAGTGTGCAAGGGCTCTAATTGTAATCTGTTTCCAACATTTAGATTACTGATTATTTTTTTTTGTGAATAAAGTAAGTGGTGATTGCGCTGTGATAAGAGGGGAAGGAAGGAGGAGGGAGGGGAAGGGGCTAGCTCAAATGTATAGAGAGGTGAATGAAAAATGAAAAAATTATACAAAATATAAAGGTATAATGAGCATGAGGGCTAGTATCATACTAGCACATAAAAAATATCATGTAAATACTGAAACAGAAGAAAAGAAAAATCTCAGTGCAAAAGGCTAGTACCATACTAGTACATATGTGGTAACTCAGCAAATACTTATCAAAAGAAAAATCTCAGTGCAAAAGGGCTAGTATCATACTAGCACATATGTAGTAACTCAGCAAATACTTCATGTTGACTCCAAGTAAATAACTAAATGGTGAACAGTCCCACCGCCTTGTAGTACAAAGTGCTCAAACAATGAGTCATCAATTCCAAAAGGCAAAATGGAAAAATTATACAAAATATAAAAGTGTGATGAAATGTAATAAAGTGCAGTTTAATGAGCACTAAATCTGAATAAACTGAAGAAACAAAATAGTCTAAAGCGTATAAAAAGCTATGAAATTAGTGACAAATACAGTGTGGGTACAAAAAAAATCGAACAAAATAAAATATATAAATCAAACAAAGTCCATGTGCATGAGGGCTAGTATCATACTAGCACATAAAAATATTGTAAATACTGACAAAAAAGAAAAGAAAAAATCTCAGTGCAAAGGGGCTAGTATCATACTAGCACATATGTGGTAACTCAGCAAATACTTATTAGTGACTCCAAGAAAAATAAATAAATGGTGAACAGTCCCACCACCTTGTAGTACAAAGTGCTCAAAAAATGAGTCATCAGTTCCAAAAACGCAAGTCCACAAGCCACAGGAAAGGGAAACAAAGTCTTCAATGGGGACCAGTGGCGGCCGCCCCCCCCCCCCCCCCCCCCCCTCCAGGCAGCAAAAAAAAAAAAAAAAAAAAAATTTTTTTTTTACTACTGGCCCTTTAAAAAAAAAAAAAGAAAAAAAAAGGTCCTTAAGTGCACTGTGTTCGGACGCCGGACACAGTGCACTTATAGGAAGCGCCACGTCTATGCAATCACGAGATTGCAGACGTGGCGCTGCATTTGCGGGCGTTTAGCCCGCCTTGGGGCGTTTTCTGAAGTGCCAAGTAGCTTCCGCCCGGCCATAGTAATACATACTACAGGCGCCGGGCGGAAGCGACTTGGCACTTCAGATTTGATTGACATCTGCCCTGAGTCAGATGTCACTTCCTGCCTCTCTCTTTCATTGCGCCCGAGAGAGGAAACAGGAAGAATGCTGCTGCCAGTGTGAGGAGGAGGACACCGCAGGAGACCCAAGGTAAGTACCGCTGTGTGGAGAATGGGGGGGACACCTGCTGTGGGGGGCTCTGATGGGGACAACTGCTGTGGGGGGCTCTGATAGGGGACATCTGCTGTGGGGGGCTCTGATGGGGGACACCTGCTGTGGGGGGCCCTGATGAGGGACACATGCTGTGGGGGGACTCTGATGGGGGACACATGCTGTGGGGGGCTCTGATGGGGGACACCTGCTGTGGGGGGACTCTGATGGTGGACACCTGCTGTGGGGGGACTCTGATGGGGGACACCTGCTGTGGGGGGACTCTGATGGGAGACACCTGCTGTGGGGGGACTTTGATGGGGGACACCTGCTGTGGGGGGACTCTGATGGGAGACACCTGCTGTGGGGGGCTCTGATGGGGGACACCTGCTGTGGGGGGACTTTGATGGGGAACACCTGCTGTGGGGGGACTTTGATAGGGGACACCTGCTATGGGGGGCTCTGGTGGGGGGCTCTGATAGGGGACTCTGATGAGGGACACCTGCTGTGGGGGGCTTTGATAGGGGACACCTGCTGTGGGGGGCTCTGGTGGGGGGCTCTGATAGGGGACTCTGATGGGGGACACCTGCTGTGGGGGGACTCTGATGGGGACACCCGCTGTGGGGGGACTCTGATGGGGACACCTGCTGTGGGGGGCTCTGATGGGGGACTCCTGTTTTGGGGGACACCTGCTGTGGGGGGACTCTGATGGGGGACACCTGCTGTGGGGGGACTCTGATGGGGGACACCTGCTGTGGGGGGACTCTGATGGGGACACCCGCTGTGGGGGGACTCTGATGGGGACACCTGCTGTGGGGGGCTCTGATGGGGGACTCCTGTTTTGGGGGACACCTGCTGTGGGGGGACTCTGATGGGGGACACCTGCTGTGGGGGGACTCTGATGGGGGACACCTGCTGTGGGGGGACTCTGATGGGGGACACCTGCTGTGGGGGGACTCTGATGGGGGACACCTGCTGTGGGGGGACTCTGATGGGGGACACCTGCTGTGGGGGGACTCTGATGGGGGACACCTGCTGTGGGGGGACTCTGATGGGGGACACCTGCTGTGGGGGGCTCTGATGGGGGACACCTGCTGTGGGGGGCTCTGATGGGGGACACATGCTGTGGGGGGCTCTGATGGGGGACACCTGCTGTGGGGGGCTCTGATGGGGACACCTGCTGTGGGGGGCTCTGATGGGGGACTCCTGTTTTGGGGGGACTCTGATGGGGACACCTGCTGTGGGGGGACTCTGATTGAGACACCTGCTTTGGGGTACACCTGCTCTTGGGGGCTCTGATGGTGGACACCTGCTGTGAGGGGACTCTGATGGGGGACACCTGCTGTGGGGGGACTCTGATGGGAGACACCTGCTGTGGGGGGCTCTGATGGGGGACACCTGCTGTGGGGGGACTTTGATGGGGGACACCTGCTGTGGGGGGACTTTGATAGGGGACACCTGCTGTGGGGGGCTCTTGTGGGGGGCTCTGATAGGGGACTCTGATGGGGGACACCTGCTGTGGGGGGCTTTGATAGGGGACACCTGCTGTGGGGGGCTCTGGTGGGGGGCTCTGATAGGGGACTCTGATGGGGGACACCTGCTGTGGGGGGACTCTGATGGGGACACCCGCTGTGGGGGGACTCTGATGGGGACACCTGCTGTGGGGGGACTCTGATGGGGGACTGCTGTTTTGGGGGGACTCTGATGGGGGACACCTGCTGTGGGGGGACTCTGATGGGGGACACCTGCTGTGGGGGGATTTTGATGGGGGACACCTGCTGTGGGGGGACTCTGATGGGGGACACCTGCTGTGGGGGGCTCTGATGGGGGACACCTGCTATGGGGGTCACCTGCTGTGGGGGACTCTGATGGGAGACACCTGCTGTGGGGGACTCTGATGGGGGACACCTGCTGTGGGGGGACTCTGATGGGGGACACCTGCTGTGGGGGGACTCTGATGGGGGACACCTGCTGTGGGGGGCTTTGATAGGGGACACCTGCTGTGGGGGACTCTGATGGGGGACACCTGCTGTGGGGGGACTTTGATGGGGACACCTGCTGTGGGGGGACTCTGAGGGAGACACCCTGCTGTGGGGGGCTCTAAAGGGGACACCTGCTGTTGGGGGCTCTGATGGGGGACACATGCTGTGTGGGGACACTGATGGCAACTCTGATGTAAGGGGACAGAGGCTGTTTTTGGGGGGGACAGAGGCTGCATTTTATGTGACAGAGGCTGCATGTAAGGAGGGACTGCTGCGGACACCTGATGGCATCTGGTTGTAGGCGACGTGGCTAGTGACACACTCGGGGCTCCCACTGATTCTGCATTATGGTGAGTTGAATGATTTCATTTTATATTACAATGTGAAAAAGAGAAACCTAACTATGTGGGACTTTAGATGAGGACATTTGAAAAGATGTACCTCCATCCCTAATTTGTATACAACAAAAATGAAGAGGGGCGGTTTTTGGGACTTTAAATGAGGCATGCAGCCGGGAAGGTAACACAACAAAATAGTAATGGTGAGAAAATGGATACACCATGCATGCGACCACATCGTATTGCATAAAAACAGGTTGTAAACAGTAGATTAAATTAGATTAGATTAGATTATGCTTTAAGCTCTTCACAAACACTAGTCCCCCTTCGGGGTTTCTACCAGTTGCCCCTCTGGGTGCCGCTTCAGTTCCCGGGATTGTTGACCTATATCCCTGGCGGGTATACACCCTCGGTGCCCTCCACCAATCCAGATAGGTTCATTGTAAGTATTATATTATGGCCTTTAGTTACCATTACTACTTTAAGATCTAATTATAATTTTTCATGCATGTCCTGGGGTTAGTCCCTAAAATCTCCTTATACATTTTTATAGATAGCTATATCGCATCTGCTCCTGAAGATTGGAAAGATCCATGAAACGCGTCGAGCTTTTAGATGCTATTCACACCAATAACCTATGTATACTTCTACTAAATTATGCCGTTTGGATCCCACCCACGGTTACTATGTTACAGTGAAGACACACAACTATAAGTTTGAGTTTTTTACTTCACCATTGCGATTCACATCGTGCTGCTATTTTGCTAGGTCACTATGTTATTATGATCAGATTTATGGAACTTTTACTCATATGCTTTATTATACTATTCTGTATATATGTTATTATACGCAGGCTATTTGGTCATTGATGTGGTCCAATCACCAGACACTATATTTACTATGATGCAGTCACATGCAATAAAGTGTCTGATGATTTTTTATTATGGTACCATTATGACTATAACAGGCTGCTATGCTATCATGCTGTTTTATGATGTTTTTTCTATGTATATCACCATGAAATAAAGTCTCCATGATTTATTTTAATCTACTGTTTACAACCTGTTTTTATGCAATACGATGTGGTCGCATGCATGGTGTATCCATTTTCTCACCATTACTATTTTGTTGTGTTACCTTCCAGGCTGCATGCCTCATTTAAAGTCCCAAAAACCGCCCCTCTTCATTTTTGTTATATTACAATGTAACAATAGAAACAATGCGCTTCAATCATCCTGACACCATAACAACCATGGTGCTGGGATGATTGAAGCGCTAACACCAGGTGTTTGGAGTATCTTTATCTGATGATTGTTAAACTTTGTAGAATACACATTTCTATTGTTGTGTAGGATCTAGGCCTGCTGTCCCTCTCTCCCTCTCCCTCCATCCCTCGCTCATCTCAGACGCTAACCACACCACCTTAGAGCCACGCCCACTATTTTGCTGAAACCACGCCCATTTTTACCAAGTGGGAGGGGTCAAAAAGGAAGGGCGGGGTCTGGCGCCCCCCCATCCTAAAACTTCACCAGCCGCCACTGGTGGGGACACCTCTGTGCTTGCAACCAGCTCACCTTACTGCTGCAAGACAACAGCTTGTAATCCAGTAACAAATCACCAGCAAGCAGGGGTCCCATCCAGTAGTTCAGGCAATTCGGGTGGTGGGTGTGCAGGATGGTATATAAAAAACATAAGAAGACAGTATATAGTATAACTCCGTGGTGGCCGAAGTGGAAAAAAGGGACAGGACACAGAAGGGGGATGCACTCACTCTTGTAAAATGAGTGTGGGCGTCAATCCAACGAACGCAGAGTTCGTATACCTCAAAAAGGGTGTCTTCAAACCGTCCCCATTTCCTCAATGCTCGTCACAATGGGATGCATATATGTAGAGTATTGGAAGAGAGTGCACATAGCATGATCCCATATAAATATCAGTTTATTAGGTTAAAAACAACATGGTACACTTACATTTAGCAGAAGGCTATAGTAAAAAACATCCACGAGCGCCGAGCTCGTATCCTATCATCAGTCTGTGACAGTTCCCGTGCTCCAAACCTCCCGTGTATCGTCACATGACTTCATCAGAGGAACTCTTTAGCCTTCTGCTAAATTCGTATTTAGTGCTCATTAGACTGCACTTTATTACATTTCATCACACTTTTATATTTTGTATAATTTTTCCATTTTGCCTTTTGGAACTGATGACTCATTGTTTGAGCACTTTGTACTACAAGGAGGTGGGACTGTTCACCATTTAGTTATTTACTTGGAGTCACCATTAAGTATTTGCTGAGTTACTACATATGTGCTAGTATGATAGTAGCCCTTTTGCACTGAGATTTTTCTTTTCTTCTGTTTCAGTATTTACATTATATTTTTTATGTGCTAGTATGATACTAGCCCTCATGCTCATTATACCTTTATATTTTGTATAATTTTTTCATTTTTCATTCACCTCTCTATACATTTGAGCTAGCCCCTTCCCCTCCCTCCTCCTTCCTTCCCCTCTTATCACAGCGCAATCACCACTTACTTTATTCACACCACTTTTGTCTGTTTGGATCAGCCATTTAGGTGTTGCAGCAGTACCCCTTAGCATAGGTATTTCTGACAGCGCAGGAGTTTCTTCATTATTTATCCATTTGATTATTTTTTTTTGTTTATACCTAACTCAAAACTATATCGAGATACTATATATACGAGAGGTCTTCAAAAAGTTTCTGCACTTTTTATATATTTAATAGAGTTAAAAACAAAGTGCAGAATACTTTTTGAAAAACCCATCGTATATAGCTAAGCAGCTGCAGCTACTGCTTCACATACATTTGCAAGTGTATACAACAAAGACAAACAAAGTTTCTACTTAGGTGTTTTGTGTAACAAAGTTGGTTTGAGTGCTGGATAATTTTTTCAGTGTCTAGTGAATTGCCCCAACCATGAGTCCTATTACTTCGTGGGTTAATATTTCGTTTAAGCGACTTCTAATTTTTGGTTCCTGTATTACTGTAGCACATTATGGGGGGTGCATTGATAAGGATTCCTGTTCTCCTTCTAAGAGCTGATGGAGATCAATGAATTTCATCAGGTTGTGACCTTCCAGAGATATGAAAAGGATGTGGACCCTTGATAATAGACAGAGGATGGCATCATGCTCAGGATTTTAAATGTAGATTTTGGATAAGGCAGAAAATAGCCTAAATATGACATTAGTAATAAAGTATATTATTTCTATATTTGCTGTTTCTAAAAAAACTGTTGTCAAATTTTGGCAAGAAGTGAGGTCCCAGTAGAAAAAAAAAGACATGAAATAGGATAAAATAATATGATGATACAATCAGAATAGCAATGAAGATTACTGAAGTATTACAGTATTTAAACTGTACTATTAAAAGTAAAATTTAAAGGCAAAGATCAGAATTTGTGGATAGACTACTCTCCATATGTAATGGAATATAGTATCAGTCAAAGGTTACAATGTTGTTTTATTGAGGTTAAAATACCTGTATTAATAGGTATGTGTAAACGAATTCTCAGACTTTGAATGTATTCAAAGCCAAAACCTTTGTTTTTTTCTTTTTCCGTAGAATAGGTAAAGGGACCACTGTCAGGAATGACTATATAGAGAGAAGACAGGATAAGGCAACAGGAAGAAAAAGAAAAGACACATCAAACAAGTATTTATATATATATTTTTACATTGAGGGCCAGTTCACACCATAGAAATGCAGTCCAGATGCGTTCCAGATGCTTTTCTGCATGCACGTTCTGTCACATTCCAGTGCCTTTTTAGTGCCTTTTTGATGCAGTCCAGTGCATTTTTTCTCCCTCCTTTTTCTTAACCTTAAATAAGGACATGTGCGTTCCAGTGCATTTTTGATGCGTTTTACAGAGTTCCAGTACAGTCCAGTGCAGGTAAAATGTAGCATGTTCTACTTTTTTTTTCACTGGTGTGAACTTTGCCTCTGAAAACCATACAACCTACTATCCATGCTTTTTTGAAAAATAAAACAGAAAACAAAAACACACTGGACTGCATGTGGTGTGAACTGGCCCTTACTGTAGGTGACTTTACTGGTTTCTGGTATGAATGGTAGTTTCTGTTTACCAAAAGGAAGAGGTCAAACCTCATTTGTGTTTCATGTTCATGGCATTGGAATTACAATTGAATGCAAAGGATAGAAACCAGTTTATTAACACGAAGACAAAACATTTTGTTCAGTCCTGTTTTTGGTGTTATACAATAAACAGTTTTGTACACAAAACATGTTAAAACCTCTCCTAAACGATGGGACTTGACAGCTAGTAACCAACGTTTAAAAATGTCCGTTGTACCGCGTTTAGCTGTGTTTGTGTTCAGAAACCTTTTTTTGCATTGCAAATGGCCAGAAATGTAGCGCCTAGAAACAAAACGTGGCTAAACACGAGTCACCGCGTTTTCATGCGTTTACATGTGTTTACAAGCTGTTACAGGCATTTGGCATTTCAAATGCCTCTGAACATCCGTCCTTAACGCATTTTTCTGCTTTCCAAAAAAATGCTTCTAACCTCAACTGCCTAGAAACTACTAATGACCCTGTGTACATGTAATGATAAGATAACATAGAGGAGAATTCAGGGGCTGCTGAAAAAAACACCCAACTGCTCCTAAATGTACATTATAGCAGACCTTCCTCTGAATTTTCCTTTCTCTAGTGCTGACTGCTTCGCAAACCACTGTTCCCATTCCATCTACCGCCATGCCCATCTTCTCCATGGCTTCTTTCAGCCTGGTGTCCTCTCTTTTTAGCAATTAAGTGGACACTGGAGATGTGCAAGTATGTTGGGGTTACATTATCTCAGCACCCAGCTCTGTTCTTGGCCTCTCCCATATGGTGGGAATGGGCTTGGAGTGTACACTGCACTGTGTATGTACTGCTAGCAGTGTACAAAAATGCTCCAATACGTAAACCGATAACCTTCAAATCACTATGACACTGAGTTCACATATGTTCAGGGCCGGCTTGCAGCGAAATTTCAAGCCCTGTCCAGTGTGACGCAGTTCAGGTGCGATTCAGGTGTAAATTGTCAAAGTGTATGACATTGGAAATCGCATCTGAAAATCGTACCAGACTCTTTCTGGTATTGGTTTCCCTGCAGTATAACACAGACATTTTGCCTAATGAAACATTCATTCAATTAAGATTCCAATGTATTTTTTTTTTGGGGGGGGGCTAGTTTACATTTTTGTAGTGCAGATCACGTTTTTTTTTTTAAATAGCATTAAGAAGGCCCACTGAAATGAACAGTACATTGGTTGCAATGTAATGCTGTGTGCAGTCTAAATAAAACCTGTTTATACTTCTAATTTTCCTGCAGTATAACACATGCATTTAGCCTAAGGAAACATTAATTTCAACTAGGATTCCAATGTATTTTTATTTGTATTTATGTACTATTATTTGGCTAGTTTTTGTAGAGCAGGTTTTTTTTTTTTTTTTTAAATAGCAGATATGCTGCATTTCTGTGCATTAGGAGGCCCACTGAAATGAACAGTAAGGTTTCTGCCTAAAGTTGCATGAGAAATAAACAAAAAAGGTACATATAAAATACATAAACTAATACAATGGAAAAATCTTAAAAAAGGTATATGCATAAGCATAAATAGGCCTTAATGCTTTTTCTTAATAAGATCTCAGCTAAATGTTAAAACACCTTATGCAATGTTTCCTCTATTAGGCCACTTGCACACAGTCACAAGAGGGCCGTACACCTTACATTCGAGTTTATATCAAATAAATGCACATGTTAATCAAGCATGCATATATTTTTTGAAATATGTTTTTAAGATATATTTTATTCTGTTTATAAAAATGTTTTAACTTCATCCAGAAAACTTGGCCAATGATATCTGGTATGCAGATATAATGTTTAGGTTTAAAATCCTTTGACATGTAGCACCCCCTGTGAGAATCACTTAAATGGGCTGGTTTTGCATTTGAAACAATAGATCAAAGCAATATCTACCTGCTCGCATGTAACAGGTTTCTACAGACACAAAGCATCAAATTATAATAAGGGGTGTGCCAAGAAGGACTGGTTAGGGGTATATATAGGGCAGCAGGGGCTAGAGTCAATGCAAGGTGTCAAGTCATACAAACACCTTGCTAACGGAGCCTCTTCAGATCAAGATCTTCCCCGAGAGATAATGAAGACCCTACTGCTTCTTGCGGCTATGTGCTGCGTGTGCATGGCCTTACCTTCTCAGGTGAGTATAAAACTCATTCAGATCTTTAAATTATAGGAATACACAAATGTTTTTTTTTTTCTATGGACAGTAACAATAATGCCTAATGTGCACATGCCATTTTTAGCAGCATATAACTAAAGTCTACAGTAGTAACTCATTTACAGACAAGTTGACCTTTAACAAATAGAATTAATGGCTGCCTATGATGTGATAATCACTGCACATGGTCACACAATACTGCAGATGTATGGGATTGCTACTACCACTTGTTGCTACTATGTGCTTCTTGTGTAGCCTACAGCAGAGCGCAGCCATTGCTTTGACTTGCTAGCGAGTAACACAAAGGGGTTGATTTACAAAAGGGAAAAAAACTGTGCACTTTCCAAAGTGCAGTTGCCCTCTTCAAGAGCAGTTGCTCCAGAGCTTGGTAAATGAGCAGAAGCTCTGCTGACTTCTATCATCCAATCGTGTTCAAGCAAAAATGCATTTTTTAAAATTTTCCTTGCACGGGATTGAGTACTCTTTGCAAAGTGAAGCCTTAACTCATTTACTAAGCTCTGGAGCAATTGCACTTGCAGAGGGCAATTGCCCTCTGCAAAGTGCACAGTTTTTTTGCCTTTAGCAAATCAACCCCAGAGACTAAAATGTAACTTCCATTTTCTCTAATGGAAGCTATTTTTATTACTGCCTAGTGCCTACAATGCAGCAGAAATGAGTGCTCAGACAAGGAGAGAAGGATAAAAAAAGTTGATCTGAGTCTTAGTAATTCTGCCACTGGCAAATTGTCATTAGTAACAGAATAGCTAGTGTGACAAGGGGATACCTGAGCTAATGCAATGGAGTGGCCACAGGCAAGGTTGCCAACCTATCTCTTTTATTACCTTCACATCTAACGTACATGGTTTCTGTGGTAAGTTGGATTTATTTAGCACCTTTTCCATAGCAGTCAACAATGCATTCTGTGTAATTAACACTAACAGTAATTAAAAAGATGAGTTTTAGAACCATAGAATTGTATCTTTGTCCATGCTGTGGGTTACTGGTTTTTATTAGCTCACTGGAAATCTTTTGTATTCCTGACTAATATTATTCAAACCTATATTAGCAACTTAAACCCCAGGCCAGGTCACATAACAACTTTAAACTTTAACTAAAGAGAAGCAGGGGAAAGGTTAGAAGCTCTGTCAAGGTTTATTGCTATGTGTGTTACCACTGAACTGATCTACAGAGGTAAGAATTATTAAACAATTTTATGTTATAAAATTATATATAAGTGGTTAGTTTATCTTTACAGAAATAAAAGGCAAAAGAGGAACTAACACCAGAAACCCTCACCACCCACCCTCCTCCTGGTCCTCACTGTACGTACCCCCCAGGTTTTCGAACTGTCAGCTGGGATGGACCAGATGGACTCACTGTGATGGCGCTGGCCAATTAGAATCCATCTGGTCCATCCTGGAAGTGCTTTACAGAGAAGAGTGGGGATTTCAAATCCTCGGATCGCTTGAGCAGCTACATGGGTGCTGACAGATCTGTAACCAAGAGATAAGTACACCAGGGTGGTGGGGAGGGTTAAGGTGTTATTTCCCCTTTACATTTTTTTCTGTAAAGGTAAACTAACACTTTAAATGTATAATTATCCATCTTATGGTAAACCTTAGCTTGCCATTATCTGGCACTGTATGCGTATTCCTAAATGTATGATTTCTGGCTAGTTCTACCTATGAAACAATCTTTTCTACAAAAGATTGTTCACAAGTATGGCAGTCAATATCTTGTCTTTAAGTATTTATTATATATATGCCCTGACTTACCAAAACATTGCCATGAATGTTCAGGGGGTAGGACCTATAACATCTATTCCCTGACAACTAACGTTATGGCATAATGATGTATTTCTTTAATTCAAGGTATCTTTGCCCTGATTTGTTATTGTCTTGGAAGTGTTTTTGACCAACAGGGTCACGTGAGTTGGGATCTAGTCTTTTGTTAATTTCCTTTATTGTTTATAATTTATGTGATGTATTGATGTGCTCTTCACAATGTTTAATTTTCCTGTTTTGGCTAAATATTTCAAAATGAATGTTTGATCAAAAGGTGAAGGTAGCATCCACAGGATGCCATGACATTTAACAAGTAAAATAATATTGCTCAAAGACTAAATAGCTTATTTAAACTCTTCAGCATTTTCTTTGGGTTTCTGCAGTCCTCCCTGTTGTTGTTTGTGATCTCTACTAACTAGTCAGGAATAACTGAATTATTTATTCTGTTATCCTGCTGGAACCATCCAAACCCATCAGAATTTAAGGATCTATTTGAAATACCCATCACATTGGGCAGGTAAAATGTACCACAATGGATCGGAAATTTTCTTGGTCATGCCAACATGAACAGAAAACAAGCTTATTATACAGTAATGCTGATAAATGTTACATTGGAGAAATGTGCATGAACATTTGAAAGAAAATTAAGATTATATATGTTACCAATTGTCTCTATATCTGCCTTGTTAATGGAATCGTATTTTTGTTTTAACAGAACTTAAAGCAAAGGAAAAAGAGAGATATAACAGGGACACAAGGTAAATCTGAGTGGATGGCTAAAGTTAAGAATAAACATTAGATGTCAGACTTGATTGGTAAATGGTTTATGTCCAGTTATGAAACTATGGCATTGATGTACTAAAACTGGAGAGTGTTAAAACAGGTGCAGCTGGGCATGGTAGCCAATCAGCTTCTAACTTCAGCTTGTTCAGCTAAGCTTTGACAAAAAAAAAAGATAGCTGATTGGTTTCTATGCAGAGCATCACATTCTGCACTATCGAGTTTTGGTAAATCAACCCCTATATGTCATAAATATCTGTATGTAGAGATAGAAGAATGCTTATACGTCCAAAGTGTATGTTGCCAAATGTTGGTCTAACTTTCTAGGTGAACTGCAGAGATGAATAACCAAAAAGCTGACCACAGACTTGACAAGACAACTGTGACTTATCTAAAAAACGAAACTCTGGGCACCACCTATTGACTCTTTTAAAATTTGGGAAAAATTAGTTAATAAAAACTTTAACTACAAAGTATTTCAAACATTTGTTAAATTAAAACATAACTTTGCCCATTCGTGCCCGGCCTTTCTCACTTTTCCATTTACCTAAAGATGTACTCTCAGAGGATCCAAGCACATACATTTCTGTCATAACCAGTCCTAAGACAAGTCTTCTACAATCGACAGACAGCCTTACATGGCTGATTGACTTTTAGCTAGTTAGGTAGACAGAAACACAGAAAGATGATAGCTATACATCCAAACTTTCTGAGATGTAAGGGACACCTTTTAGCCCACAATATGTTATCAAACAGAATACCCCCTGCCATGACCCCAGGTATGTGGACAAGGAAGAATTGTGCAAAAAATTATGATGAGACACCTGAGTATTTTTTTTTATCACATTTTTTTTCTCACAAATACTTTTTCTAAAAAAAAAAAAAAAATCCAATGGCAGCTTACACAGGGTTACATTTTTCTTCCTCCTCCTCAGGTGACAATGTTCAGGCTTGGTGTTTGGTTGCTCAGACCTGAGCACTACATTTTCAGAGGCATTCACATGCTTCTCCCTATCAATAAGGAATAGGCAAAGTGACAGATTCTTTGAACTCTGATTTGAAACTTTCAGCTTTGCAAAGTAAATTACATAAGGTGTTGGATAAACAAAATTGGAGAGCAATTGAAAATGGAATTATCTGTTCAGTACCTTTAAAGTAGTCCTATCTTTCTAGCGGCCAGTTTGTTTATAGATCGCCTCTCTGAGGGCAATAGTTCCTCCCACTGACTTTTTCGTCCTGTAGTCAAGGCAGGTATTTCAAACACCTGAAAGTGTGGAATATTAGCACAGCTTGAGTGCAAATAAGTGATGTTACAACACACAGGCCACCAGAAAGATAAGTATAGACACTCTTCTATTGGAAATATGTGAAATATGTGTTATCAGCCATTTTTGGCCACGCATAGCATGATACATGGAAGTAATGCATGAATAGAAGCACTATTTGTGAAAATTAAAAGATGTCAGGTCTGGGTCACAAGCAATAATTAATGCTCCCAAGCATCCAAAGGGATCCAGAGGGAGGGTGGAGTCTATGACTTTAGGAAAGTCACTTTTTTGCATTGGAACTTGGGGAGTTCCATCAGTACTATGAGGGCTTTACAGTAAAGCAGTAAATTACTGCAACCACACAGGTGTGATATGGCACTTTAAGGTGCCTTCTATCCAGATGCATCCTAAGTTTGGAGGCTGTACTATACTGCAGGTTTTAAGTGGTTCTAAAGCCTTAAGTTTTTTTTTGTAACCGTGATGAATTCTCTGCATTAAGGTAAAAGCCTGTGCAGATGATTACATCCTCCTCCCCCCAGAAAGTAATGCACCTTTACCAAGTCTATAAATTTATGCAGATGGAAATCGATTATAAAGCCAAATATATATACACGGGTTATAATGAGATGTTTTGTATCTCTTCCAGATTGTGGTGGTGTGCTGACAGCCCCACGGGGAGTTATCACTACACCCAACTTCCCGAACAGTTACCCTCATAAAGCCAACTGTTCCTGGATTATCACCACAACCTCTAAGGTAAGGATGTGCATTACTGTATGTAATATATACAAATATATTGGTATATGATACAAGAAGATACATAATTAAACTATCTATCTATCTATCTATCTATCTATCTATCTATCTATCTATCTATCTATCTATCTATCTATCTATCTATCTATCTATCTATCTATCATATGATCTAGCTATTTTATGGGATGACTGGAGTGATTTTGTTGAAAGTGATGTTGCAGTGAAATTTTGGATTTTGTCATCTGCAAAATTATGCCAAAAGGGAAATTATTTTTTATTTTGTTGCTTGATGGGCTGCTCAGGCAACTTTGACTTTTTTTAAGTTGTGTATTTTTTATTTTTTTGTTGTTGTAATCTTTATTTTTTTTGTACTTGTTACTTGTGTAGTACCACCATCAACTTTTTATGCTACTTTTTTCACTGTCTGTTGACAGTCTGTTAAGCCCCGTACATACAGGCCGAATGTCGGGAGACATCGGCCAGTTAAAAAAAAAAAAAAAACGCGCTATATTCGGCCCATGTGTATGCCACCCTATCTGACAGAAGCCAGCTGGCTTCTGTTGGACCAGCATGCTGGAAAACCAGCAGCCGCCCGACTCTCAATCAGCGCTCTCAGCCAATGATGGAAAGCGCTGATCAGAGTGTTCTGGCGGGAGGGGTTGTCCCCCTGTCAGAAAACAACAGCTCAGCAGGGGAGATTGATGCACTAAATTCGCATACTTAGTACAGAGGCTCCAAACGGAGCTGACAGTTTTTTTTATTTAACCCACTAGTAGTGTGTACCAGGCTTTAACATATGAAATTTGCATCTTTTTCATTCCAGATTAAGATCACCTTTACAAATTTTGACATAGAAAGCTACAGGTACCTCTGTTTTGACAAGCTTCAGATCATTGCTGGAAATTCCCCGCAAGAATTGTGTGGACAGGTGCCGCCACCACCCATTATAGCTTCACAGAACACCGTGAAGATCATCTTTACCGCTGATGACATGGTCGCTGGGACAGGATTCAGGCTAATATATGAGCCAGGTAAGTTTAGTCAGCACAAGTTTTTTTCTCGCAAATAATTTTTCTAAAAAAAATCCTGTGGGTATGGGATTGTGTATATAGGATTGTAAATTTATTTTTTCTCCTTTTATTGGTTGAACTAGTTGGACTTGTGTCTTTTTTCAACCAGACTAACTATATAATCTCTGCCCTGATTTTTATCCATTCAAGTCTTCACCTAAAACAGCAAGTTTTATAGTTCTTTCTTGTCCCAGCGTTGGTATAATCATAGCTTCAATATTTTATGTGGGGTTCCCATGAATCAAAGGCAAGGCATGAAGTTTTTGTCAAGGCAATGCTTTTTTTCTTCTCTTTGCATAGAGTAGAGAAAAGATTCAAATTCCTGTTTTTACTGTTATCTGGGGCTTTGCCATTTCTTCTCTTGCTAAAAATGTTTTACCACACCAAAATATTTTCCCCAAATTTGTAGCCTCAACCCAAATACTGGTCCTAAACATACTCTAAAAATAGGCTAAATGTAGTCCCCAGTCCTATCTCTAGGCCTTGTGAGTAAGCTGTGGGCCACATTGTGTCGAATAGATCATCAAGGGGGCACAATATGCCCACCGAGGGACACATCTATTTAAAGTGGAGCTACACTGTATCTGAACACCACAAACCAAAAAACGCTATTTCATTAATTTTTAATACTCAAAGCAAATTCACCCATCCATCTATGTCTCCGTGGTTTATTTTGCTGATAAATTATTTAGAAAAACACCCCCTAGCTTTTCTGGCTGTGGCCATCTTGAGTAAGGGCAGATGATTCATGTAGCAGTTACTTCCTGGAATCCACCTGCCCTTAGCCCAGGCTGGCAGGCAGGAGAGTGTGCTTATCTGAGAAAAACCCTTCTTCCCTCCTGAAGATTCCTGGAATGTATGACATTAAGTCCTGGCAACCGCATAGCGTCCCCTGTCAGTCTGTTCCACCAGCAACTCCCCCTGGATTACGTGATGGAGGCTTCTACACCCTCGCCCTGACCGGCCGGCACCCCGAGTCAGTGAGCGGCTTGCTCGCAGCCTGTCAGCAGCTGCTTGGTTGCCAGTGCTTGTGGAGGCATTCATCCATTCATCCTGTGGACAATCCATCTACTCTGGTGCTCGGATGTGACTCTGTTCAGGGCTCCATACAGGAGGACTTTAGACGCTTAAGTTTCATCTACACTTGTAAAAGTATTGATTTTATTTCCTTCTATTAAATAAGCAAACGTTATTTGCACCCTGAGCCTGTGCGCTCGTATCTCTCTTTATATTATGACATCATTTGCCTGGGCATGGAAAGCAGGAAGTAGCTAAAGAAATGTGAAAGAAGGTTGAAAACAAGTACATGTGATATACTTTCCTATCTATTTACTAATGCCAGCAAAATAAGGATTAAAATTAGTCAATGTTGATTCAGAGAGTGAAGTTCCACTTTAAAGAGACACCATCGCCTTGCCCATGCAGGAATGGTTAAAAGTGTCTTTGGAGAGGGCATGTATTGACCCACCATATATTTCCCCTACCTGCTATCCCCCACAGCTCCTTGCTGTTTTGCAGTCATCACAGAGATTGTCTGTTGGCGACCTGGGGAGTGGTGATATCAATTCACCAGTCATGTGACAGTGCTGGGCCAATGAGCTGTGAATGGGATATTCTACTCTCTGCAGCTGACATACACATAGAGGTAGGGAGGCTCATTACATCATTGACCTAAAATGGGCAATATATACATGCAGCCAAGGCGGAGAATCTTCTTCCTCAGCTCAATCGACCAACAAAGAAAGCTGTTTTTTGTGTTTGGACGGAACACAAGCTCATCCCTACTGGTAACATATACTTGTAGATTGTAAAATGCATACTGGCAAAATTCCAGGTTCATACTTTTCCCTTTAAGGTGAACTCCAGGTAGATATAAACGACACAAATTATTGTAGTTCAGTGTTTTATAAAGCATCAATAAATGTACTTTACAAGTAGTGTGAGTACCTGAACTGGACTTGGTAATTTCCTGAACAGCAAAGCTCAAACAGGAAGATGCAGCACAAGGAGGCAGTCTGGTGTGTTGCAGTGCAGTTAGCATGCTGATAGGAGGAAAGAGCAGAGTGATAGAGAGATTAACTAATCAGGCTTCTGCTTGTCTCTTTACTGTCCAGAGTAAGATCAGGCCCCTGTCCCTTCCAGACATGGCTGTGCTGTATGACAGAGCTGTCTAAAACTCTGGATAGGCAGAAATGTCTGATTCTGAAATGTGTCTTTTGCTTTTCGTCAACAGCTGATTCTACAGATTCTGCTGCTCCTACCACAATCACAACAACTACAACAACTACAAGAACCACTACTAAAACTACCTCCGGAACAACTCCGACAACTACAATAACCACCCCTACAACTACAACCAGAACGACACCGACGACTACAATAACCACTACCGCTACTACTGCTAATACTACTACACCCACTACTTCAAGCACTTGGGTCATATACAAGAGTAAGGAAATGTTTTTTTATTAACTGATTTGGTAAGGAAATATTAAGCTCGGCAATGTTTCCTACATCAACTTACTATCCTGCACCAAAAACTGAAACATCAGACTTTGGCTTTTTAAAGTGTATGTGAGGCCAAAACATTTTTGGATAGGCAGTGAATGCTTAAAACACCTATAGGGTTATTTTTTGGTGGCCATGTACTGGGACATTGTTTTTCACTCCCTGTTCTGGAGACACAACAGAAAATTAGAGGAAGTCTTGCTAAAATGAAAAGAATCCCCTCCCTAGAGAGATGTCTTAGGAAAAGGTGTGCCCAGTGGAGAATATGTCCCCACTTCTTGCTGTGGTGACTATTTTAACATTTTGGATTTCCTATGACTTTCTGTCCCAGTGACAGTGACCACCATGACAAATAGAAGGATGAATCTTATCACCAAGGACACAAACCGCAATAAAAAGCCGACAAAGGTCTTTACCTTACCTATTCTGTCCAAAGGGAAAAACATAAACTTTAGCCAAGATGATAAGAAAAACAACAAATTGTAGTTTTGCAGCTAATCAGTCTTTAGATATGGTGGCTGCATTTATTTTTTCCAGGCCTGTTTTATCTTTATTTTCACCTAGTGAGCCTGCTAACAACTTAGGGTGACAACACTTACTTACTGTACTATATCTATTGTCATCCCAGGGCAGGAACTGTGCTAGGCCTACAGAACACCACCCCCTAGTCTTATCTTTAGTGCATAGGGAAAGAGAGTGTTTTATAGTTCACAGTGGAAGTCAGGACAGTACATAGCATTGTTTGAGATATATCATATCAGTTCTGTAAACAGGAAGTTACAAGAACACAACATTACTAGATACTCTTTACGCCCTAGGCTGGGGTCACACTGTTGCAAATTGGATGGGGGTTTCCTGCATCCAATTGGCATAGAAGGAGATTTTGACTGGCTCTCTATGGAGCCAGTTCACACATCTCCGCAGCGGCTCCGGTGCGAATTGCACAGGAGCCCTGTGTGTCTTTTGATCCATTTCAGGTCCCAATTCAGCCCAGAATTCGGGCTGAAATCAGACCTGAAACGGTGAATGGAGACGCACCGGACTCCTGCTGTGAGCCACTGCGATCTCTAGTGTGAACCCAGCCTTAAAGTGGTTGTAAAGGCAGGTTTTTATCTTAATAAATTCTCCTGCGGCTGTCAATCAAAGTAATTTAGCCAATCAGGGGAGAGAGGGAGTGAGGCTGAATGGAAGCTCTGTGTCTGAATGGACACAGGGAGCTGCAGCTCGGCTCGGGTGCCCCCATAGCAAGCTGCTGGCTGTAGGGGCACTCGATAGGAGGGAGGGAGCGAAGAGGGACCCGAGAAGAGGAGGATCCAGGCTGCTCTGTGTAAAACCAACTGCCCAGAGGAGGTACGTATGACATGTTTATTATTTAAAAAAAAGAGACCTTACAATCACTTTAAAGTAGAAGTATAGGGAAAACTTTTTTTTTTTTCATTTTGAATAGAGCAAAGGAGGGTTATAACCCATTGGTTTATTTATTTTTTTGACATTTGGAAAGCCACTTCTTGCATAGGTACTTTAGGGAGTTCTGACAGTACTAGGAGTTCTTTACTGCAACTACAAAGATGTGATATGCTACTTCAGGGTGTCTGCTATCCAGCAGCATCCTTGTTTTATAGGCTTTTACTATAGTGCAGGTATAATGTTTAAAAGACTGCTGGTAAATAATATATACCAAATCTATAAAGCTATGTCATGGCAGTTGAATATAGAGCCAAATACATGTACAGCTGTTATAATGAGATGTTTTGTATCTATTCCAGATTGTGGTGGTGTGCTGACAGCCCCAGCGGGAGTTATCTATTCACCCAACTTTCCGAACAATTACCCTGATAATGCCTACTGTGAATGGAACATCACCACCACCTCTAGGGTAAGGATGTGCAATATATCCAAATATTTAATGTATAGATCGATCTATCTCTTTAAGGGAGTCATTTAGCAGAAATGTATGTCACAATGAAATAGCTGATTTTGCCATTGGCAAAAGAATAAGTAGGGGGCATTTCCTGAGCTGCTGAAAGAAAAAAAAAATAAGAAAAATACTTTTTGCCCGCGCTATGGCCGAAAGACGGCTACAGCATGGGCATAGCTTGCCAGGAGGGTGTCCATGGATGTCCTCCCGTGATCACGCTGCCCACACGCACACGCTCTGGGATCGCTAAATCCTTTGGATTCAGCTGTTCACAGATTGAGGTAAAGGGCCAATCACAGCAGCCCTTTACCATGTGATCAGCTGTCTGCCAATGACAGCTGATCACAGGACGTAAACACAAGTCGGTTAAGTCAGAGAGAAGAAAGCCGATAACCAGCTTATGTTAAAGGGACATCGGCCCTGATAATCAGGGCACTGATTATCAGTGTCCTGATTATCAGTGCAGTCCCACCAGTGCCGCCTATCAGTGCCCATCAGTGCCGCCTATCAGTGCCCATCAATGCCACCTATCAGTGCCCACCAGTGCTGCCTAGCAGTGCCACCTCTCAGTGCCCATCAGTGCCGCCGCCTATCAGTGCCCATCAGTGCTACCTATTTGTGCCCATCAATGCTGCCTATCAGTACAGCCTCATTAGTGCCCACCAGTGCTGACTCATCAGTGCCCATCAGTGCAGCCTCTTCTACGCACATTAGTGAAGGAGAAAAATTACGTGTTTGCAAAATTGTATAACAAACTGGGAAAACATTTTTTTTAAACATTTTTGGTCTTTTTTGTTTGTTTAGCAAAAAATAAAAAACCCAGTGGTGATTAAACACTACCAAAAGAAAGCTCTGTTTGTGGGTAAAAATTGCTAAAAGTTTCATATGGGTACAGTGTTGATGACCATGCAAAATTGTGACAGCGCTGAAAGCTTAAAATTGGCCTGGGCAGGAAGGGGGTAGAAGTTCACAGTTGGCAAGTGGTTATTGTTGGTATTATATTCAGGTAATATGAGCAAGGCATTACAGCCAATAGAGTTTATTTTTTTATATTTTAAAGTTGCACTTCTGTTTTAAAGATCAATATTTTTGTTTGTTTATGAAACTTGGTTTATTTATAAAGACGTTATATATCACAATGGCTAAATCTGTGTCTGTAGTGCATGTTCAAACCTTAATACCATAAATAATAACATGTTATTAGATTTTTACTCCATGAGTATATAATGAGTTTGCCAATTCTTGGGAAATGCTTAAAGTGATTGTAAAGTCTTGTTTTTTAAAAAACGAAAATTACAAACAGTGGGTTTGCACAGCCCTGATCCTCCTTTTCTCGGGTCCCAAACCGACGCTCCTAGCCCCTCCCTCCTGTCAAGTGCCCCACAGCAAGCTGCTTGCTATGGGGGCACCCGAGCCGAGCTGCAGCTCCGTGTGTCCATTCAGACACAGAGCTGGCTTTCAGGCCCCCCCCTCTCTCCCTTGATTGGCAAAATTACTTTAATAGACAGCCGTGGGAGCAAATGGCACCGCTGATGTGTCTTAGCCAATCGGGAGGGGGAGTCCTGGACTGCCGAGGGATTTGTGGACATCGCTGGACAGAGAGGGGGCTCAGGAAAGTATTAGGGGGTGCTGGGTCGGCTGCTACACACAGAAGGTTTTTTATCTTAATGCATAGAATGCATTGAGATAAAAAAACACCTGGATTTAAAACCACTTTAAATAATGCATTACAATTTAACTAAACCCATTAGATTTTAGTCGACTGGAGATTTTGGTTGACTAAAATACAACTAAAACAATTCAGATGCCTAAAATATGACTAAAATCAAAATGGCATTTTAGCTCTCATTCACATTGAATGCGGCTTTGGAATTGTGCAACTTCACTTGAAATCAGCGATTTCAAAGCCGAATGTCGGTGCGACGTGACTGACATCTGTGGGACTGCATGCACAGATGTCTATGCAAGTTACACCTGAAATTGCCAAAAGTAGTGCAGGAACTACTTTTTTAAATCAGTGCGGCATCACAAAATCGGCTTTGCAGCGATTTGAACAGCTCCATTGCCAATAATAGGATGCGACTTGTCATGCGACTTAACCTGTCAAATTGCATGACAAGTCTCACAGGTGTGAACGGGAGGCTTAGTCAAAAGGCTAAAATACGGCTAAAACTAAAATGGCATTTTAGTCAAAAGACTATGACTAAAACGAATTCGAAATTGGATGTCACAATTAACACTGTAGCGTAGTTTAGTTTAATTGAATTAGTTCTCTTTGTATTTGTTTTTTTTTTTGCGTGTATTTGATTGCTACTGGAGTACCAACGTTATACATTTTTAAATGACTTTTTTTTGCTATATTTTTCTCTTTCTGTGGAAAAAAATCTTTTTCTTTTGAGCACTCCCCTCTCTTTTCTTCTATCTCATCATACAAGATACCTAACATATGAAATGTACATCTGTTTCATTACAGATTAAACTCACCCCCACAAATTTTGACATGGAAGGCTACATGTACTTGTGTGTCTTTGACTGGATTTGGGTCTACGGTGGAAGTTTCCCTCAACAATGGTGTGGACAGATGTTACCAGATCCCATTATATCTACCGGGAACTTCATGCGGATTGTTTTCAGGTCTGATGCAGGTCTCAATAGGAGAGGATTCAGGCTCATATATCAACCAGGTAAGCTCAGTCCCCATTTTCTGTTCTCATTTTTATCAGTTTAGGTCTTTGCCTAAAGCAGCCTACTTCATGGTTCTCTGTTGTCCCAGTTTTGGTACAATAATCCCAGCTTCAATAGTCATGTTTTAAGCCATGATTCAAGGACAAGGAATAAAATGTTTGCCAAGCCAACCCTTTTTTTTCTTAGCTTTGGATAGAGTGAGAAAAGAATCAATCTCCTTTAGGCTTTTATTGCTCCCTGGCTCTCCCTCATTTCCTGCCTTGCTGACAATTTCTTACCAAACCAAACTATTTCCTCTGAACTTGAAGCCTCAACCCCAATACTGGTCCTATGCTTACTCCGAAAATATTCTAATTGTAGTTCCTAAACTCATTTCTATTCAACGCATATAAAACCTAATTACAACTGTTGGACAAATGATGTGAACTAAATCTTTAAGGGGGCACATTACAGTATTCCCCACTGAGGTTCACACCTACATTTAAGGGATACTGGGGTAGATTTACTAAAATAGTAGAGTGCAAAATCTGGAGCAGTTGTGCGTGGTAGCCAATCAGCTTCACACTTCAGCTTGTTCAATTAGGCTTTGACACACAAAACTGGAATCTGGAAGGTTTCTATGCAGAGCTGTACCAGATTTTGCACTCTCCGGTCTTAGTAAATCAACCCTACTGTCACCTTGACCAAGCAGGATAGGGTAGCAGTGTCTATGCAAAGGGCATACTTTAAAGCTAATTTGGCTGTACTTTTCCTGTGGATCTCAGGAGTGCAGTTAGTTCTGCACTCCTGTGACCCATTTTCAGCAGACAGAAAGCTGAATCCCCCTGTCGGCTGAGGTCACAGAGCTGGTCCAGGCTCGGGAAGGATTGCGACCATATGGTCAGGATCTGCCCACCTGCCTGGACTGGCACCTGGCTCAGCCTCTCAGTGAGCCACTGAGAGCCTGAGCCAGCCCCTCCCACCCCCTCCACAGCCCAGAGCTCTATTGAGCATGGGGGGGGGGCAGAGCAGAGAGCCGATAGTCAACAGCCCTCAGCTCACGGAGCTGTGAGAACCAAGCAATCAGCGGTGTTTGATAGCTTGGTTCTCAGTCTTAGAGCCGGTGGGGGACAGTTGCGGCATTGGACCGATGCTGCATCCACCTAGGTAAGTATGATTAACAATAAAATAATATTTCCCATACTTCTATTTTAACGAATTTATACTAACATTACCTGCGCCCTCCTGCAGCTCCATGCTATGTTGGCGATGTAGGTTAGCAGTGACACTACTACTCTGGTCAAGTGACAGACAATGTATGGGCTTAGCAATTGGCTGTTAGACCCAAGGAGTATCACAGAGGAGTTTATTCATAACTAGAAATGATGGGTATGTTCCCATGCGGAGCAGGAATGAGTTGTGAAGGACTGCAGGTGAGTATATGGGGGTTGTTAGGATGCCCATTCCAAAGACACTATCACTTTGCCCTGTGTGGGTAACAGGACAGGGTGTATTTGCAAAAAAAAAAAAATATATATATAGCCATTTGGTAATTAACATTATATTAATAACTACAACATTTTAGCCAAGAGAAAGACTTAATTAACCATTTCCTGAGGTATTGAGCTACAAACTTACATAGGGAAATTAAGTCTTTATAAAATAGGGAACAGCCAGGGCCTAATTCAGTTTAAATTCTTCACCCATCGAGGGCCTAGGAAAGGTGCAAACGGGCTGCATGTGATCCAAAAAACACCGGTTCCACAGGGCTGCCCCAGACCCAACCTATAAAATCTGAAAAAGAAAACCTTTGTCATGTCAAGGAACAGTAGGTGCCATTCTGATTGTCTCTTGTACGTATCCCTTTGACCACAATTGTTCGGTGGTAGTTGACTCGGCTGACACAAGAGTGTAGAGGACAGCAGATATAAAGGGGTTTATATCTGCAACACAGAATTATTGTAGAGGTAAACCACAATTGAATGCCATTTAGTGTGCTAAAGCACTGTGTATCATATCCCCATCATCAGAAGCCTTTGTGGCAAGATGTACAATGCAGGAACACAATTTGGAGAAAGGTACGGAACATTGTTA
This sequence comes from Aquarana catesbeiana, assembly GCF_042186555.1. Lineage (NCBI taxonomy): Eukaryota > Metazoa > Chordata > Amphibia > Anura > Ranidae > Aquarana > Aquarana catesbeiana. Next base: position 43,318,419 of record NC_133333.1, on the reverse strand, counting down.
CCTTATAACAAAAAGTGCCTGAAGAAGGACTTTCATGGCGGGATCACCAGGTTTTAATGAAATATGTTGTTTTAAACATAGTAAAGATCCCTTGGAAATTCCACTAACATTATATGATTATATGAGATTTAAGTGATTACGTTTACATCTACTTTAAACAAACCCTTCCTCTTGCAGTATAAAGCATGAAAAGATCTGTGAAATCTGGCATAGAAAGAACTTCTTAAAAACCTCAAGACCCTCAAGACAGACGGATTTCAAGAAATACGAATTTAATTTCAATAATGTGGTATTTTTTACAGTATCGTGTGTTGTTATTTTTTATGATTTTTTTTTTAAAACTGTGTTTTTTTATCTTTGAATTAAACAAGTATTTGTATAAATATAATTGAGTTGATTCATTAATCAGCTAAATCATCAAATAGTCCAAATTTGTACTATTATTTGTTTAAAATCTATCCAAAGACAATTTTCTTTTTTAGATTTCGAGTGGCGAGGTGTTAGAACCCTTGTCAAGTCTTTATTGCTGTCTATGCCTTGTAAAGTAATGAAAGCGAGGGTAAATATACATTTTTGAGTTGCCGCCAGTACTAGAAATAGAAGGTTATTCTTCACATTGGAATAATATCACTTTCGGTTGAGTCAACATGACAGTAAGGCTGGTCATACATTATACAAACTTCTTTTGCAATTGTCATTTAGATTTACCAAAACCATATATTATGAGGTCACACCTAAACACATTTGAATTGTATGCAGACAGGTAAGCCCTTGTACTACATAGTTAAAGCAGTTGTATACCCGGAAAAAAAAAAAAAATTAAAAATCTGTAAGACTAGTATGCACCGCATTGTGAAATGAAATACTTACCTTAGAACGAGGAGCTGGCATTGCCTCCTAGTCACCGCTGAGGGAGCTGCCATGTGTCCCTCTGCGTTTCTTCCGGGTTCGCAGCTCCGGCGCTGTGAATGGCCAAAGCTGCGATAAACGTCACACCCGCGCATGCCCGCGGGAGCCCTCTTTCCAGCAAGGAGCTCTGATTTTCTGGTTGCATCCGTCGGACCTTCAGAGCGCATGCACCGCTGACGTCAGCGGCTGCATGCAAGGTGAATATCTCCTAAACCGTATAGGTTTAGGAGATATTTATTTTACCTACCGGTAAGTCTTATTATAGGTTTACCTGTAGGTAAAAATGTGAAAGTGGGGTATACAACTGCTTTAAAGGTAAATCTAAAGGAAATTGAATAAGAAAATTGTATAATGTATGGCCAGCTTAACCCCCCTGGCGGTATTCCCGAGTCTGGCTCAGGTTGGATTTTTCATACCAAAAGCGGTATCCCCGAGCCAGACTCGGGCTTGCATCGCAGGATCCAGGAAGAGCATACTTACCTTGTCCCCTGGATCCTGCGATGTCTCCCCGCTGTGATCGGCGAGCCGCTGTGTCTCGCTCGATTCACAGTGCCGAGCAGAGGCGGCTCTCTAATTAGGCAAATTAGGCGATCGCCTAAGGCCCCGCAGTCACAGGGGCCTCGCGGCCGCCTAATTTGCCTGTGATCAATCACTGATGTTGTCAAGGTCTCATCCCGATTCGGTGGTAGCAAGTATGAGGAGCGGGACAATAGAGGCCTCTAGGTGGTGGTGTCGGCAGCGGCTGGATGACAGCACCTGGCTCCAAGGCATGCGGGCGGCATGTTCATGTGGGACCCGCAACTGAGCTGCTCCTTCTGCTTGTGCCGCTCACCCGACCTCTCCGCACCTGCCTCCTATTTGGTTCTGCAGTCGGGGCAGGGGGGGGCGCTGAAGCTATCCAGCTGAGCTGCAGTGCCCCATGATTGTGAAGAGGAAAGAGCTCTTATGCTGCCTGGCTGACCGGAGAGAAGTTGAGTGTCCGTGCAGCCTCTCTGTGTGTCTGAATAGGAGGAGCGGTGGGGAGACTGCACATAGTGGAATTGATTTTTGCATATTACTCCATGCAGCCGCTGAATGTCTGCAGGAAGGAGAGGAGGAGAAGTGATCATTCAGCGGCTGCATGGAGTAATATGGAAAAATCAATTCCACTATGTGCAGTCTCCCTGCCGCTCCTCCTATTTAACTTTTTCTTCATCCCCGTGCTCTCCGCCCTTCCTGCTCTCCGGCCCCTCCATGTTCTCCCTGGCTCCACCCCTCCTGCTCTCCAGCCCCTCTGTGTGCTCCCTGGCTCCTCCTCTCCTGCTCTCCAGCCCCTCCTTGTGCCCCCTGGCTCCACCCCTCCTGCTCTCCAGCCCATCCTTGTCCTCCCTGGCTCCGCCCCCATTTCATCAGCACCCCCCCTGCTCTCCACTCCAATTCTTTCTCCCCCTCTCAAGCTCTCCCCCAGTGCTCTCCGGCCCCCACCCTCCAGCACTCTCCGGCCCCCACCCTCCAGCACTCTCTGGCCCCCACCCTCCAGCACTCTCTGGCCCCCACCCTCCAGCACTCTCCGGCCCCCACCCCCCAGCACTCCCTGGACCCCGGCACTCTCTGGCCCCCAGCACTCTCCGCCGCCAGCACTCTTCACCCCCCACCCTCCAGCACTCTCTGCCCCCAGCACTCTCCAGCTCCTTCCTGCTCCTTGCCTCCCCCAGTGCTTTCACAGACCCCAGTCTGTGACATGGGGCACAGGGGGGGCTGCAGACAGGGACAGGGCTAGAGATCTCTCCCACCCCCTTTCCCTCACCCCCCTCTTTCACACCTCCCCTTCTTTCTCTCACCCCTGTCACTCCCCTCACTCCCTCTTTCTCTTACCCCCGCTCTCTTTCTCTCTCTCCCTCCCTCCTCTTTCTCACTACACTCCTCTCTCTCACCCACTCCCTCTCTCTCTCTCCCCCCTCCCTCTCTCTCTCTCCCCCCTCCCCTCCCTCCTTCCTCCTCCCTCTCTCCCCCTCCCCTCCCTCTCTCTCTCTCCCCTCCCCTCTTCCCCCCTCTCTTCCCCTCCCCTCCCTCTCTCCCTCTCCCCTCCCTCTCTCCCTCTCCCCTCCCTCTCTCTCTCCCCTCCCTCTCTCCCTCTCTCTCCCCACCTCTCTCTCCCCTTTTGCGCACCCTTTCTCTACCCCTCTCTCTCACCACCCTCTCGCTCACCTTTTCCTCTTTCTCACCCTCGCTCTCACCCTCGCTCCCCCTCTCTCACATTCTTTTGCTCCCCCTCTCTCTCCCCCTTTTTCTCTCTCTCTCTCCCCCCCCCTCTTCCCCTCTTTATCTCGCTCTCTTTCTCACTCCCTTTCCCTCCCCCTCCCCCTCTTCCCTCCTTTCTCTCCCTCCCCCCTCTGTCTTTCCCCTTGTGCTGTGCTGGGATCCCCCCACTCTACTTAATCTGTGGATGTGGAATGACTCAGTGACATCCCTTCCCCATTCTCCCTAGACACAGGAAATTCTTAGAGGGGTTGCCACCTGGCTGGGCCCCAGATGTTTTATTGGCTGCATATGTCTGATGGGTGAGTAGGGTGCCCTGGAAGTGGTTCTGATGAACTGTGTGCTAGATCTGTCCATTTTTTTGCAGCCATTTTTATTGCTTGAATTTTTTTCCCATTATGGGCGTGATTGGGGCCTCATGTGTAAGTTTCGCCTAAGGCCTCACAAAGCCTAGAGCCACCTCTGGTGCCGAGCTCCGTTCCCTGCGAGCGTTGCGACGCACGGGGACGGAGTTCGGCGGTAAATTCAAAAGTGAAACACACAGTATAGATACAGCATACTGTAATCTTACAGATTACAGTACTGTATCAAATAACTACACATCCCCTTTGTCCCTAGTGGTCTGCCCAGTGTCCTGCATGCAGTTTTATATATATAAAACTGTCCTTTCTGCCAGGAAACTGGAGATTGTCCATAGCAACCAAAACTGTCTCTTTACATCAAAAGTGGTTTTAGAGCAGCTAGAAAAAAGCGATAATAAATTAGAATCACTCGCAGAATTGAGCGATAGTGATTTGTGAGGAGATCCGTCATCAAACACTAAAAGTAACAAAAGCTAAAATTCTGCAACTGAGCAAATTTCAGTGTTTTTGATTTGATTACATTATTATATAATTATTATTATTATTATATTATTATTTGTTATAATTATTTATAGTTATTTATTATATTATAATTTTTTATTTCTTTTTTCAAACTTTACCATACCCGGGATGTCTACTAGACTCTTGTTTGGACAGATTTAAGTGAACTATTCCTAAGAATTACAGGCCTACAATATAAAACGCCAAATTTGTGTGCAAAATAATTGTACCGCTTTCAGCACCTAAAATCAGAAATAATCATAACGCCAGGGAGGCTAAGTGAAGGTAAATCCCCACAATGAGACACAGATGGCAAAATAAGTGTTTTAATCCAGCCGCTGCTCTATCCAAAAAAAAATTGACTTTAGTTTTATTTTAATGAGTATGGTTGAGGCAGACTGAGGGCATAGGAAGTCTCATTTATAATCTAGGAAGTATGTATCACCTCATCTGAACCATATGCATCAATCCAGGTAGACCATTATTTATCCAAAGTCTTTTGACAGTTTCTACTCTTATAGGTTAACCTGTACAATGGTAAAACTGCATTCACCGAAGATTTCCAACTATTCAGCGTATGTGAAGTGGGCTGCTTCCATCTCAGAAGGAGCTCCCTGCGTGCATAATAAAGTGCAAAAAACAAGAATACCTTCATATAGCTAGTAGCTTCAATATCTTCCATAATTCCCAACATCATTCGTGGGTCTATCGTCCAAAATCAAAAAAATCGCACCCCCGGTCCTTTTATCTCGAAAATGGTCCAAAAGGAACAAAATGGCACTACCAGCCCTTTTAGCCCGAATGCTGTCCAAAAAAAACAAAATCGCACCCCCCGGCCCTTTTAGCCTGAAAACGGTCCAAAATGACCAAAATCGCACCCCGGCTACTTTTTCTTGAAAGTGTTCAAAAATCGCACCCCGGCCCATTTAACTTGAAAATGGTCCTAAATGACCAAAATCGCACCTGGCCCTTTTAGCCTGAAAGCGCTCCAAAATGACCAGAATTGCATGCCCGGCCCCTTTATCTCGAAAATGGTCCAAAATGAAAAATTGCTTCCCCGGCCTTTTTAGCCTGAAAGCGGTCCAAAATTACCAAATTCACCCCCCCCCCGGCCCTTTTAGCCCGAAAAAAGTCCAAAATGTCTAAAGTCGCACCCCAGGCTCTTTTAGCTCAAAATTGTTCCAAAATTATCAAAATCGCACTCCCGGACCTTTTAGCCCAGAAATGATCCAAACTCGCACCCCCCCGGCCCAATTAACTCGAAAATGGTCCTAAATTACCAAAATCGCACCCTGACCCTTCTTCCCTGAAAGCGGTCCAAAATGACCAAAATCGCACCCCCGGCCTGTTTAGCCTGAAAGCGGTGCAAAATAAGCAAAATCGCACCCCCCTGCCCCTTTATCTCGAAAATGGTCCAAAATGACAAAAATTTCACCCCCGGCCCTTTTAGCCGGAAAGCGGTCCAAAATGACCAAAATCACCCCCAGCCCTTTTAGCCCGAAAGAAGTGCAAAATGTCCAAAATCGCACCCAGGCTCTTTTAGCTCGAAATTGGTCCAAAATGATCAAAATCGCACTCCCGGACCTTTTAGCCAGAAAATGGTCCAAAATAACCAAAATCGCACTGCCAGCCCATTTAGCCCGAAATGGGTCAAAAATTACAAAAATCATACTCCCGGCCCATTTAGCTTAAAATTGGTCCAAAATGACCAAAATCGTACACCCAGCCCTTTTGACCCAAAAATGGTACAAAATGACCAAAATCGCACTGGCGGCCGTTTTAGCCCAAAATTGGTCCAAAATGACCAAAATCGCACTGCTGGGCCCTTTTAACTTGAAAAGGGTCCAGGATTACCAAAATTGCACTGCTGGCCCTTTTAGCCCGAAATTGGTCCTAAATGACAAAAAACGCACCCCCGACCTGAGAGCGGTCCAAAATTACCAAAATCGCACGCCTGGCCCCTTTATCTCGAAAATGGTCCAAAATGACCAAAATCGCACACTCAGCCCTTTTAGCCCGAAAGCAGTCCAAAATGACCAAAATTGCACCCCGGCCCTTTTAGCCCGAAATTGGTCCAAAATGATCAAAATCACACTCCCGGACCTTTTAGCCCGAAAATGGTCCAAAATTACCAAAATCGCACTGCCAGCCCATTTAGCCCGAAATGGGTCAAAAATTACAAAAATCATACTCCCGGCCCATTTAGCTTAAAATTGGTCCAAAATGACCAAAATCGCACTTCCAGCCCTTTTGACCCAAAAATGGTACAAAATTACCAAAATCACCCCCGGCCCTTTTAGCCCAAAAGAAATGCAAAATGTCCAAAATCGCACCCAGGCTCTTTTAGCTCGAAATTGGTCCAAAATTATCAAAATCGCACTCCCGGACCTTTTAGCCCGAAAATGGTCCAAAATGACCAAAATCGCACTGCCAGCCCATTTAGCCTGAAATGGGTCAAAAGTTACAAAAATCATACTCCTGGCCCATTTAGCTTAAAATTGATCCAAAATTACCAAAATCGCACTCCCAGCCCTTTTGACCCAAAAATGGTACAAAATTACCAAAATCGCACTGCCGGCCGTTTTAGCCCAAAATTGGTCCTAAATGACCAAAATCGCACTGCTGGCCCTTTTAGCACGGAAATGGTCCAAAATCGCACCCCTGGCCCTTTTAACTCAAAAATGTTCCAAAATGACCAAAATCACACTGCCGGCCCTTTTAGCCCGAAATTGGTCCAAAATGACCAAAATCGCACTGCTGGGTCCTTTTAACTTGAAAATGGTCCAAAATTACCAAAATTGCACTGCTGGCCCTTTTAGCCCGAAATTGGTCCTAAATGACAAAAAACGCACCCCCGACCTGAAAGCGGTCCAAAATGACCAAAATCGCACGCCCAGCCCCTTTATCTCGAAAATGGTCCAAAATGACCAAAATCGCACCCCGGCCCTTTTAGCCCAAAAGAAGTGCAAAATGCCCATTATCGCACCCCAGGCTCTTTTAGCCCAAAATTGGTCCAAAATTATCAAAATCGCACTCCCGGACCTTTTAGCCCGAAAATGGTCCAAAATGACCAAAATCGCACTGCCAGCCCATTTAGCCCGAAATGGGTCAAAAATTACAAAAATCATACTTCCGGCCCATTTAGCTTAAAATTGGTCCAAAATGACCAAAATCGCACTCCAAGCCCTTTTAACCAAAAAATGGTACAAAATTACCAAAATCGCACTGCCGGCCCTTTTAGCCCAAAATTGGTCCTAAATTACCAAAATTGCACTGCTGGCCCTTTTAGCATGGAAATGGTCCAAAATCGCACCCCCGGCCCTTTTAACTCAAAAATGTTCCAAAATTACCAAAATTGCACTGCTGGCCCTCTTAGCCCGAAATTGGTCCCAAACGACAAAAACCACACCCCTGACCTGAAAGCGGTCCAAAATGACCAAAATCGCACGCCCGGCCCCTTTATCTCAAAAATGGTCCAAAATGACCAAAATCGCACACTCTGCCCTTTTAGCCCGAAAGCGGTCCAAAATGACCAAAATCGCACCCCAGGCTCTTTTAGCCCGAAATTGGTACAAAATTACCAATATCGCACTGCCGGTCATTTTACCCCGACAATGGTCCAATATGACCAAAAAATGGCACCCCCGGCCCTTTTAGCCAGAAATTGGTCCAAAGTGACCAAAATCGCACCGCCGCCCCTTTTAACTCGAAAATGGTCCAAAGTTACCAAAATCGCAGTGCCAGGCCTTTTAGCCCAAAAATAGTCCAAAATTACCAAAATTGCACTGCCGACCCTTTTAGCCCAAAATTTGTCCAAAATGACCAAAATCACACCCCCGGCCATTTTAGCCCAAAAATGGTCCAAAATGACCAAAAATGGCACCCCCGCCCTTTTAGCCAGAAATTGGTCCAAAGTGACCAAAATCGCACCACTGGCCCTTTTAACTCGAAAATGGACCAAAATTACCAAAATCGAACTGCCGGCCCTTTTAGCCTGAAATTGGTCCAAAATGACCAAAATCGCACTACCGACCCTTTTAGCCCGGAAAGGGTCCAAAATCGCACCCTTGGCCCATTTAACTCAAAAATGGTCCTAAATAACCAAAATCGCACCTCTGGCCCTTTTAGCCTGAAAGTAGTCCAAAATGACCAAAATTGCACGCCCGGCCCCTTTATCTCAAAAATGGTCAAAAATGACAGAAATCACACCCCTGGCCCTTTTAGCCTGAATGCGGTCCAAAATGACCAAAATCGCACCCCCGGACCTTTTAGCCCGGAAATGGTCCAATATCGAACCCCCGGCCCATTTAACTCGAAAATGGTCCTAAATGACCAGAAGCACGGCCCAGGCTCTTTTAGCCCGAAATTGGTCCAAAATTACCAAAATCGCACTGCCGGCCCTTTTAGCCGAAATGGGTCCAAAATTACCAAAATCATACTGCCAGCCCTTTTAACTCCAAAATGGTCCAAAATTACCAAAATCACACTGCCGGTCCTTTTAGCCTGTATATGGTGCAAAATTACCAAAATCGCACCCCCGGCCATTATAGCCCCAAAAATGGTCCAAAATGACCAAAAATCACACCCCCGGCCCTTTTAGCCCGAAAATGGTCCAAAATGACCAAAATCACACTGCCCGCCCTTTTAACTTGCAAATGGTCGAAAAATTACCAAAATCACACTGCCGACCGTTTTAGACTGAAATTGGTCCAAAATGACCAAAATCGCACTGCTGGTCCTTTTAGCCCGAAATTGGTCCTAAATGACCAAAATCGCACTGCTAGGCCTTTTAGCCTGGAAATGTCTAAAATCGCACCCCCAGCCCTTTTAACCACTTGCCGACCCCCTAACGCAGATATACTGCGGCAGAATGGCACAGGCAGGCGAAATCACGTACCTGGTATGTGATCTGCCTCCCACAGGCGGGGGCACATCGTGCCTGAGGCAGTCAGCATCGTTAGGGGAGCGATCCAGGCTGAGGGGCAGACCACTCATTCGTGGCCACCCCCTCGTGTTCGCTCCCAACGAATGAGAATCTTCTTCTGCTGCTGTATAGTAAACAGCGGCAGAGGAAGTGATGTCATCTCTCCTCGGCTCGGTATTTTCCGTTCCGGCGCCGAGGAGAGAAGACATCTGAGTAAGTGCACAACACATACACTTACAGTAAAACACACCAGGCACACTTTACACCCCCCATCACCCCCCGATCACCCCCTAATCACCCCCTCCCATCACAGTGACACCAATAGCATTTTTTTTTCTGATTACTGCATTGGTGTCAGTTTGTGACAGTTAGAAGTGGTAGGGCAGTTAGTGTTAGCCCCCTTTAGGTCTAGGATACCGCCTTAACCCCCCCTAATAAAGTTTTAACCCCTTGATCACCCCCCGTCGCCAGTGTTACTAAGCGATCGTTTTTCTGATCGCTGTATTAGTGTCATTGGTGACGCTAGTTAGGGAGGTAAATATATAGGTTCGCCGTCAGCGTTTTATAGCGTCAGCAACCCCCATATACTACCTAGTAAAGGTTTTAACTCCCTGATTGCCCCCTAGTTAACCCTTTCACCAGTGATCATCGCATAACTGTTACGGGTGACGCTGGTTAGTTAGTTTATTTTTTATAGTGTCAGGGCGCCCGCCGTTTATTACCTAATAAAGGTTTAGCCCCCTGATCGCCTGGCGGTGATATAAGTTAGGTTTTAGGGTCAGATAGGGTCTGCATCGCCCCAGGCAGCGTCAGGTTAGTGCCAGTACCGCTAACACCCACGCACGCACCATACACCTCCCTTAGTGGTATAGTATCTGAACGGATCAATATCTGATCCGATCAGATCTATACTAGCGTCCCCAGCAGTTTAAGGTTCCCAAAAATGCAGTGTTAGCGGGATCAGCCCAGATACCTGCTAGCACCTACGTTTTGCCCCTCCGCCCAGCCCAGCCCACCCAAAGTGCAGTATCGATCGATCACTTACAAAACACTAAACACATAACTGCAGCATTCACAGAGTCAGGCCTGATCCCTGCGATCGCTAACAGTTTTTTTGGTAGCGTTTTGGTGAACTGGCAAGCACCAGCGGCCTAGTACACTCCGGTCATAGTCAAACCAGCACTGCAGTAACACTTGGTGACGTGGCGAGTCTCATAAGTGCAGTTCAAGCTGGCGAGGTGGCAAGCACAAATAGTGTCCCGCTGCCACCAGGAAGAAGACGAACACAGGCCCGTCGTGCCCATAGTGCCCTTCCTGCTGCATTTGCCAATCCTAATTGGGAACCCACCACTTCTGCAGCACCCCATTCACATCCCAAACCAAATGCAGTCAGTTGCATGAGAAGCATTTTCTTTATGTCCTCCCGAGTACCCCTACCCAACGAACCCCCCCAAAAAAGATGTGTCTGCAGCAAGGGCGGATATAGGCCTGACACCCGCTATTATTGTCCCTCCTGTCCTGACAATCCTGGTCTTTGCATTGGTGAATGTTTTGAATGCTACCATACACTAGTTGAGTAATAGCATAGGGTACAGCATTGCACAGACTAGGACACACTTTCACAGGGTCTCCCAAGATGCCATCACATTTTGAGAGACCAGAACCTGGAACCGGTTACCGTTATAAAAGTTACAGTTACAAAAAAAGTGTAAAAAAAAAAAAAAAAAAATAGTTGTTTTTTTGTTCTCTCTCTCTCTCTATTCTCTCTCTATTGCTCTGCTCTTTTTTTTACTGTATTCTATCCTGCAATGTTTTATTGTTATTATGTTTTATCATGTTTGCTTTTCAGGTATGCAATTTTTTATACTTTACTGTTTACTGTGTTTTATTGTTAACCATTTTTTTGTCTTCAGGTACGCCATTCAGCTGCAGCGCGGATTTATTTATCTTGACAGCAACAGCATTTGCTTCCACAATACATAAAGCCGTGACTCCAGCGCTGTCGGAGGTGATATATGCCGAAGCATGGGGGCAGCAGGGGCGGAGGAGCGATTTGCTCCTAACTTTTGGGGTGGATGCCCCCATGCTTCGGCATATATAAATGGTGCATGTATGCCCATCATTAGAAGTGGGTGGATGAAGGGAGGTATTCTAATGGTGGGCAATCAATCTCTTTTTTTCATGCAGCCCACAGGCTGCATGAAAAAAAAGATTACAATATATGCCCAACAAGGACCAGCAATGTACTGGTATGTTGCTGGACTTTGAGTGGTTATACCAGAATGATGCCTGCAGGTTTAGGTATCATCTTGGTATCATTCTTTTCAGCCAGCGGTCAGCTTTCATGTAAAAGCAATCCTAGCAGCTAATTAGCCTCTAGACTGCTTTTACAAGCAGTGGGAGGGAATGATCCCCCCCTCCCACCGTCTTCCATGTTTTTTCCCCAAAACATGCCTTTGAAAAATCGCTGCGCAAATACTGTGTAAAAAAAAAATGAAACACCCACCATTTTAATCTATAGGGCCTTTGCTTTAAAAAAATATATAATGTTTGGGGGTTCAAAGTAATTTTTTTGCAAAAAAAAATTATTTTTTCATGTAAACAAATAATGTCAGAAAGGGTGATGTGTGACATAAGCTTCTAGATGTTGTGCATAAAATGCCAGGACAGCTCAAAACTCCCCCAAATGACCCCATTTTGGAAAGTAGACACCCCAAGCTATTTGCTGAGAGGCATGTCTAGTCCATGGAATATTTTATATTGCAACACAAGTTGCGGGAAAAAGACACATTTTTTTTTTTTTGCACAAAGTTGTCACTAAATGATATATTGCTCAAGCATGCCATGGGAATATGTGAAATTACACCCCAAAATACATTCTGTTGCTTCTCCTGAGTACTGGAATACCACATGTGTGAGACTTTTTGGGAGCCTAGCCGCATACGGGACCCCAAAAACCAAGCACCGCCTTCAGGGTTTCTAAGGGTGTAAATTTTTTATTTCACTCCTCACTGCCTATCACAGTTTCGGAGGCCATGGAATGCCCAGATGGCACAACCCCCCCCCCCCCCCCAAATGACCCCATTTTGGAAAGTAGACACCCCAAGCTATTTGCTGAGAGGTATGGTGAGTACCGTATTTATCGGCGTATAACACGCACTTTTTTCCCCTTAAAATCAGGGGAAAATCGTGGGTACGTGTTATATGCCGATACCCGCTAATTGTGAGCTATCGGCGGCGATCGCCGCAGCCATTCACATAGTGAGTAGTTTTAAATATGGCGCCGTGGAGTTCGGAGGGACTCGGCGAAGCTGAACGAGCGACGCCAAAATCACAGAGCCGAGATACACATAGTCGAGTGTATTCGACTCTTTCCGGCGCCGCTCACAGTCACGCCCAGTCCCGCCATTGGACCTGTGTTATGTCCATCATAGGGCGGGACTGGGCGGGACTGTGAGCGGCGCCGGAAAGAGCCGAATACACTCGACTATGTGTATCTCGGCGGCGTTGGTTCAGTTCCGCCTGCGCCAAGTCCCTCTGAACTTCGCGGCGCCATATTTAAAACACAAACTACTGTTGGCGGCGATCTGTACTGTGTATGTTGGCAGCGATCAAGCATGGACACTGGCGGCAAGGCTGCACTGACCACTGGGGCAAAGCTGCACTGACAGGACTGCACTGGGGCAAAGCTGCACTGACAAGACTGCACTGGGGCAAAGCTGCACTGACAAGGCTGCACTAGGGCAAAGCTGCACTGACAAGGCTGCACTGGGGCAAAGCTGCACTGACAAGGCTGCACTGACACTGAAAAGGCTGCAATGACACTAACAAGGCTGCAGATGAACACTGATAAAGCTGCATTGATGGGCATTTAAATGTAAGTTTTTTTTCCTTAAACTTCCCTCCTAAAAGTTTATTTCCTTAAAATTCTCTCCAAAACTTGGGGTGCGTGTTATACGCCGGCCCGTGTTATATGCCGATAAATACGGTATTTTAAATATAAATAAAGAACTGCGCTAGGTGCATAACCAGTGAAAAAATGAAAAATCAATAATGAGAAAAAATACCGTGATAGGAGTCCTGCTGCTAAACACTATAACCCCGATATAAGGCAAAGATAGTATGGATAATAATCAGTGTAGCGCTGGACATAAATCTAAGTGAAATGACAACTAGTGATGATAATAATAATAAAAAAATATTGACAACAAAAGAAGGTATGGAAATGAGATACTATAAGCAATCCATAATAATAATGAACCACCAGTGTGTAAACTTTCATCAGTAAAAAACGTGCTCAAAAAGCTTAAAATATAATCCAAACAATAATAACAAATAAATAGTGAATAAAAAATAGTCCAAAAAAATAATATAGAAGTGCAGAATCACACTCCAATGATCCAATCGATAGTGCCGCCCACCACCGGAGAAAATGGAGGCTTACCAGAAAGCCGGCGACCACCCTTATTCAGGGGGGTCAAAACAGGCTCAGCAGGTCACCGTTGATATCCTGTTGGAACCGCAACCGATGTCCTTTTGATCACCTTTGATGTTAGCTTCTCAGCAGCAGCAGCAAACACTCGGGGCAAAACAATTGCTTCCAGGAAAACTCAAGTGGCCAGTATTCCAGCAAGGATAAGCCATAAAAAAGAAAAAGGGGACTCCAATAGTGTAGAGAGACAAAAACGTTTATTAAAAATTACAAATACACTGCACAGGATTACGTATAAAGTGCCAGTATACAGTAGCAGTGAGACTGTTGCAGAACAGCAAAAAAAGACTCCACCGCCGTTTAAATTAAAAGCGTGCATGCGCGATGCAAGTTCACGTTGTGATCCTACGGCCGTTTCGTCACAACTGACGTCATCAGGGTTACCTGATCGCGCATGCGCATGTGCATTAAATAGCCAGACAGCGCTGCAGGGAACAGCGTCATTGGCTACCTGGGTCCGAGCTGGATACCATGATTGGTTTACCGGAGAATCTCATTCAAGAGACACAATAGAAGACACCTGGCACATCTATGATAAACAGCTGGGATGCTTGCTAGATATATAAATAATAAAGACAAACTAACCTAAATAATGCCATCTAGTGGACATTAATAAAATCCCTAAAATTGTGAAGATCAAAGGGAATTCTTTAATAAAATTATTTGGCTACAAAGATACTGGTGGGCATGTAAATAATAACATGTCCCCCCAGTTCATGCCATTTAATATGCAATAAAAAATATTACCAAAAATACAACGAAATGAGATTAAAAACTTAGCGAGAAGTTAAAAAACATATTTAGCCCCAAGGTGTAAATTAATTGAGATATCTCACATCTTAGCAAGGGTGGGCATCATAGCAAATAACCATACTTCCTAATAATAAGGGGATCTCCTAATGGGATCATCATAAAGACGTCTCCATTAATATGGTTATAAAAAACATACAATATTAAATGAGGGTCCCAAATAAACATAAGCTCAGGCACCAAAAATTAAAAAGCAATAGATAACAGACAACCGGTTATAAGCAACAATCTCTTAGTTGAGGGGGATCAAAATACTTCTGATGGGACATCAACTGTTATTAATATAACAGTTGATGTCCTATTCTATATTCAAGCCATTGGGGGCATGGGAACCTAATTTATAGATCCAATTAGTCTCGGATCTAGAAATGGACCTCTTACCATTGCTGCCACGCCAATGGGGGACGTATTTCTCTATGCCAATAAAGGTGGTACCCGTCGGGTCTCGGTTATGCACAAGATCATAGTGTTTGGAAACACTGTGCTTATCAAAGCCTTGCTTGATGTTAGTGATGTGTTCACCCAACCTAACGTGTATCATCCTAATAGTGCGTCCCACATATTCCACCCCGCAAGGGCACCTCAGAAGGTATACAACACATTTGGTGGTACATATGATAAGTGATTTAATAGGGTATGTTAGGCCCGTGTTAACTGAGGTGAATTCAGTCAGCCTCCTATCTTTTAATGTATTAACCCTACATACCTTGCACCTTCTACAGGGGGAAAAACCCTTAAGATCACCAAAAAAAACTCAAACGCGCAGGTGGATCTGGAACATTAGGTGCCAACATGTGTGTCAGGGGATTTAATTGACTAGACCGTGTGGACTGCACAGAGGAAACCAGAAACGCATGTAAGTGAAAAAACAATGGTGTTTATTAAATAAGTGACAAGTAAGAGGAATATAAACAGTGCAAAACCAACCACAGACCCACCAACAACAAATAGTATGTACAAGTAAATGGAGATACCGGAATCGTAAACAAAGCCAGGCCAAGGTCATACACAGGGAGGTCAGCAGATGGGTAAGGACGGGAAACCAGCAGGACAGGGAGAGGATGGATGGTTAGGCTGCAGGGCAGGGATCCAAGGGAATCAGGAGGGACAAGAACAGGATGGGCTGGGGATAGGGATCGGATCAGATCAGGACAGGACAGAAACAGGTTCACGGTCAGGATACAGGCAGCAAGGTCAGGGCGCAGGGAGAAAGATACCAAGGCAAGCCTGTGAGGGCTTGCCGGGTATTTATAAGGCTGTAGTAATTGACCTCATGTTACAGCTGAGCGCAGAGGGTGCTGTTTGCTCCACACTGCCAGAGTGCACCCGCTGGTGGACACCGGTACTACGGCCCAAGGCTGCAACAGTGCCACCAGCAGGAGAGACCTCTTACTACAGGTCCCAGGTGTTGGAAGACACCCGCTGGTGGAACTGGTACTGCGATCCAAGAGACCGATAGCGCCACCAACGGGTAAACCCTCTCATGACAGTACCCCCCCTCAAAGGAGCGGCCTCCGGACGCTCCAACAAGATGAAATTGTCCAAAGTTCATGGCCTCAAACCGAACAACAGATGAGAGCACATCAGGCTGGGCACCGGGTACATCAAACTGGACAGTGGGTACATCCGAGAAGACAGCGGGCACATCTGAGAAAACAGCGGGCACATCCGAGCAGACAGCAGGCAGGAATACACCAAGCTGGGCAGCAGGCACGGGCACTTCAAGCTGGGCAGCAGACACATCAGGCTGGGCAGCGGGCATGGGCACTTCGAGCTTGGCAGCAGGCACTTCGAGCTGGGCAGCAGGCACATCAGGCTGGGCAGCAGGCATGGGCACTTCAGGCTGGGCAGCAGGCATGGGCACTTCAGGCTGGGCAGCAGGCATGGGCACTTCAGGCTGGGCAGCAGGCACGGGCACTTCAGGCTGGGCAGCAGGCACGGGCACTTCAGGCTGGGCAGCAGGCACATCAGGCTGGGCAGCAAGCATGGGCACTTCAAGCTGGGCAGCAGGCACATCAGGCTGGGCAGCGGGCATGGGGACTTCGAGCTTGGCAGCAGGCACTGCGAGCTGGGCAGCAGGCACATCAGGCTGGGCAGCAGGCACATCAGGCTGGGCAGCAGGCATGGGCACTACAGGCTGGGCAGCAGGCACGAGCACTTCAGGCTGGGCAGCAGGCACATCAGGCTGGGCAGCAGGCACGGGCACTTCAAGCTGGGCAGCAGGCACATCAGGCTGGGCAGCGGGCATGGGGACTTCAAGCTTGGCAGCAGGCACTTCGAGCTGGGCAGCAGGCACATCAGGCTGGGCAGCAGGCATGGGCACTTCAGGCTGGGCAGCAGGCACATCAGGCTGGGCAGCAGGCACGGGCACTTCAAGCTGGGCAGCAGGCACATCAGACTGGGCAGCGGGCACATCAGACTGGGCAGCGGGCACTTCGAGCTTGGCAGCAGACACTTTGTGCTTGACAGCAGGCACATCAGGCTGGGCAGCAGGCATGGGCACTTCAGGCTGGGGAGCAGGCACAGCAGTCTGGGAAGCTGGCACATCAGTCTGGGAAGCTGGCACTGAGACATCAGGCTGAAAGGCAGGCACTGGGACAATAGGCTGGAAAGTGGGCACATCAGACTGGGAAGCTGGCACATCAGACTGGGAAGCTGGCACATCAGACTGGAAGGCAGGCATTGAGACATCAGGCTGGTAGGCAAGCTTCGAGACATCAGGCTGGAAGGCAGGCACTGAGACAACAGACTGGGAAGCTGGCACATTAAACTGGGAAGCTGGCACATCAAACTAGAAGGCAGGCACTGAGACATCAGGCTGAAAGGCAAGCTTCAAGACATCAGGCTGGAAAGCAAGCTTCGAGACATCAGGCTGGAAGGTGGGCACTGAGACATCAGACTGGGAAGCTGGCACATCAGACTGGGAAGCTGGCACATCAGACTGGGAATCCGGCACATCAGACTGGGAAGCCGGGACATCAGACTGGGAAGCTGGCACACCAGACTGGGAAGCTGGCACACCAGACTGGGAAGCTGGCACATCAGGCTGGGAAGCTGGCACATCAGGCTGGGGAGCTAGCACATCAGGCTGGAAGGCAGACACATCAGGCTGGAAGGCAGGCATCGAGACATCAGGTGGAAGGGCAGACACCGAGACGTCAGGCTGAAAGGCAAGCTTCGAGACATCAGGCTGAAAGGCAGGTATGAAGACGTCAGACTGAAAAGCGGGCACCGAGACTTCAGGCTGGAAGGCAGGCATCAGGACATCAGACTGGAAAGCAGGCACATTAGACTGGAAAGCGGGTACATCAGACTGGAAGGCAAGCACATCAGACTGGAAGGCAGAGACATCAAGCTGGAAGGCAGGCACAGAGACATCCGGCTGGAAGGCAAGCATCGAGACATCCGGCTGGAAGGCGGGCACCGAGACATCGGGCTGGAAGGTAGACATCAGGACATCAGACTGGGAGGCAGGCACGTCAGACTGGATAGCAGGCACATCAGACTGGATAGCAGGCACATCAGACTGGATAGCAGGCACATCAGACTGAAAAGTGGGCACCGAAACTTCGGGCTGGATAGCAGGCAGAGGTTTGGCAGGTTTAAGTGGGTCATCAAGTTCAACTGGCATGAACGCAGGCTGGAACAGGTTGGTTGGTGTGGAGGCAGGTTGGGTTACTGGCAGGATGGTTTGGGTCGGGAAGAACTTTTGTTTCTTTTTTGGTTTAGCCACTGCAGCTTTGTACGTAGGTGCAGGGTCGTAAGAAAAGAAAGTAGCTGGGCAGAAGGAAGACCAAGGAACAGTGGCTGGAGGAGGGTTTGTGGGATTGTTACAGGTGGAGGAGAAGAGACAGGTGGATTGAAGGCAGGATAGGTGCTACACTTGGAGACTGGGTAATAGTATTTGGTAGGGGGCTGAGTAAACTGAGCTGTAGCTGAGGTTACCATAGGCGACGGGGAGATAGGTTCTTGGGAAGGCAGGTGATTAATGGCAGGGCTGGAATATTGTGGCTTAGCTAAATACAGGAGATCTGACCATGCTGTAGCACAGGCTGAACAAACGCTGATTCACACACAGCCTGACTAACCAAGGATTGCACAGACTGGATACAATTAGACAACACCTGCTGTGAACAAGAGGAATAACGTTCCATGAAATAGGCTGGATCATCTTCTAATAACCATACCAGGGATTCAACTTGGCCATAATTGAAGGGGGGAGAAAAATCATCGCTCCCTTCGGGAATACATGACAAGGCTGGTTTTGCACATAACTGGATCAGGGGCTGAACATCTTCAAATGACATATACCCCTGATCCACTAGGGAATGAGCTGATTGGATAGTTTCCATCAGCTGGTCACTAGTCCACCCTTTTAAAATCTGGCCACAATATTCACCATCCTCTTCTGCCAGCAGAGAATAGTAAATTATTTCATTGAAATCCATATTAGCAGACCTAACAAACCAGTATGGTTTCTCAATGCAGCCACGTCTGGTCAGGGATGGCCTTGGTATACTATCAGGGGATTTAATTGACCAGACCGTGTGGACTGCACAGAGGAAACCAGAAACGCATGTAAGTGAAAAAACAATGGTGTTTATTAAATAAGTGACAAGTAAGAGGAATATAAACAGTGCAAAACCAACCACAGACCCACAAACAACAAATAGTATATACAAGTAAATGGAGATACCGGAATCGTAAACAAAGCCAGGCCAAGGTCATACACAGGGAGGTCAGCAGATGGGTAAGGATGGCAAACCAGCAGGACAGGGAGAGGATGGATGGTTAGGCTGCAGGGCAGGGATCCAAGGGAATCAGGAGGGACAAGAACAGGATGGGCTGGGGATAGGGATAGGGATCGGATCAGATCAGGACAGGACAGAAACAGGTTCACGGTCAGGATACAGGCAGCAAGGTCAGGGCGCAGGGAGAAAGATACCAAGGCAAGCCTGTGAGGGCTTGCCGGGTATTTATAAGGCTGTAGTAATTGACCTCAAGTTACAGCTGAGCGCAGAGGGTGCTGTTTGCTCCACACTGCCGGAGTGCACACGCTGGTGGACACCGGTACTACGGCCCAAAGGCTGCAACAGTGCCACCAGCAGGAGAGACCTCTTACTACAGGTCCCAGGTGTTGGAAGACACCCGCTGGTGGACACTGGTACTGCGATCCAAGAGACCAATAGCACCACCAATGGGTAAACCCTCTCATGACAATGTGTCTAAAACTAGTGGCTCCCCTAAACAAAACCTGAGGTTTGTCTGAAAGTAAAGGCCCAAGAATACGGTCATTTTTGATAACTGGACAGTGTTTTTTTATAATCCTTTTTATGGCCCAATGTTGACTTGAGTACGTGGTAATAAAGGCAAGTCCAAAATCCTCTCTGTCAACAGCCTGGAAAGGTTTGTCCGCTAATAGGTCCTTGCGGTCCCTGTTCCCCACTTCTAAGATTAAAGAATCAAGAGCCGTTGAATCATAGCCCTTATTCAAAAATCTAGATCGTAGAGTAGAGGCTTCCTTATAAAATTGATCTACACTTGAGCAATTCCGCCTTAATCGCAGAAATTGCCCTTTGGGGACAGCTGTTAGCCAAGAACGATGGTGACAGGAATCCAGGGGGATAAAACTGTTCCTGTTCCTGTTTTATCCCCCTGGATTCCTTTCCAAAATGGGGTCATTTGGGGGGGGTTTGTGCCATCTTGGCATTTTATGGCCTTCGAAACTGTGATAGGTAGTGAGGAGTAAAATCAAAAATTAAGAAATCCTGAAGGCGGTGATTGGTTTTCGGGGCCTGTATGCAACTAGGCTCCCAAAAAGTCCCACACATGTGGTATCCGTGCACTTAGGAGAAGCAGCAGAATGTATTTTGGGGTGTAATTCAACATATGCCCATGGCATGTTTGAGCAATATATCATTTAGTGACAAAAAAAAAAAAAGAAAAAAGTTTGTCATTTTCCCGCAACTTGTGGCAAAATATAAAATGTTCAATGGACTCAACATGCCTCTCAGCAAATAGCTTGGGGTGTCTACTTTCCAAAATGGGGTCATTTGGGGGGGGGTTGAACTGTCCTGGCATTTTATGGCCTTCAAAACTGTGATAGGTAGTGAGGAGTGAAATCAAAAATTTACGCCCTTAGAAATCCTGAAGGCGGTGCTTGGTTTTCGGGGGCCCCGTACACGGTTAGGCTCCCAAAAAGTCCCACACATGTGGTATCCGTGCACTTAGGAGAAGCAGCAGAATGTATTTTGGGGTGTAATTCAACATATGCCCATGGCATGTTTGAGCAATATATCATTTAGTGACAAAAAAAAAAAAAAGAAAAAAGTTTGTCATTTTCCCGCAACTTGTGGCAAAATATAAAATGTTCCATGGACTCAACATGCCTCTCAGCAAATAGCTTGGGGTGTCTACTTTCCAAAATGGGGTCATTTGGGGGGGGGGTTGAACTGTCCTGGCATTTTATGGCCTTCAAAACTGTGATAGGTAGTGAGGAGTGAAATCAAAAATTTACGCCCTTAGAAATCCTGAAGGCGGTGCTTGGTTTTCGGGGGCCCCGTACACGGTTAGGCTCCCAAAAAGTCTCACACATGTGGTATCCCGATACTCAGGAGAAGCAGCTAAATGGATTTTGGGGTGCAATTCCACATATGCCCATGGCCTGTGTGAGCAATATATCATTTAGTGAGAACTTTTTGTACATTTTTTTTTGTCATTATTCAATCACTTGGGACAAAAAAAATAATATTTAATGGGCTCAACATGCCTCTAAGCAATTTTCTTGGGGTGTCTACTTTACAAAATGGGGTCATTTGGGGGGAGGAGGTTTGTACTGCCCTGCCATTTTAGCACCTCAAGAAATGACATAGGCAGTCATAAACTAAAAGCTGTGTAAATTCCAGAAAATGTACCCTAGTTTGTAGACGCTATAACTTTTGCGCAAACCAATAAATATACGCTTATTGACATTTTTTTACCAAAGACATATGGCTGAATACATTTTGGACTAAATGTATGACTAAAATTGAGTTTATTGGATTTTTTTTATAACAAAAAGTAGAAAATATCGTTTTTTTTTCTGAATTTTCATTTTTTTTCCGTTTATAGCGCAAAAAATAAAAACCGCAGAGGTGATCAAATACCATCAAAAGAAAGCTCTATTTGTGGGAACAAAAGGATGCAAATTTCGTTTGGGTACAGCATTGCATGACCGCGCAATTAGCAGTTAAAGCGACGCAGTGCCAAATTGCAAAAAGTGCTCTGGTCAGGAATGGGGTAAATCCTTCCGGGGCTGAAGTGGTTAACTCGCAAATAGTCTAAAATTACCAAAATCGCACTTCCGGCCCTTTTAAACCAAAATTGGTCCAAAATTAACAAAATCACACTGCCGGCCCTTTAACTTGAAAATGGTACTAAATTACCAAAATCGCACTGCCTGCAATTTTAGCCTGAAATTGGTCCTAAATGACCAAAATCGCACCCCCCTGCCCTTTTAGTCCAAAAGCGGTCCAAAATGACCAAAATCGCACCCCCGGCCCCTTTATCTCGAAAGTGGTCCAAAATCGCACCCCCGGTCCTTTTAGTCTGAAAGCTGTCCAAAATTACCAAAACCGCACCCCCGGCCCTTTCAGCCTGAAAGCGGTCCAAAATGAACAAAATTGCAACCCGGCCCTTTTAGCCTGAGAGCAGTCCAAAATTACCAAAATCTCATCCCCCGGCCATTTTAGTCTGAAAGTGGTCCAAAATGACCAATTTCGCACCCCCGGCCCTTTATCTCGAAAGTGGTCCAAAATTGCACCCCGGCCCTTTTAGCCTGAAAGCAGTCCAAAATGACCAAAATCGCACCCCGGCCCTTTTTAGCCTGAAAGCTGTCCAAAATTACCAAAATCGCACCCCCTGGCCCTTTTAGCCCAAAATCACACCCCCGGCCCCTTTATCTCGAAAATGGTCCAAAATGACCAAAATCGCACCCCGACCCTTTTAGCCCGAAAGCTGTCCAAAATTACCAAAATGCACCCCCGGCCCCTTTATCTTGAATGCGGTCCAAATTGACACTTCCGGCCCTACTAGCCCAAAAGCGGTCCAAAATGACTAAAATCACACCCCAACCCCTTTATCTCGAAAATGGTCCACAATGACCTCTTTGCATTTGCGTTCTCTTTCAAAGTGTCTCCTGACCGTGGTGCCCACACCCAGTGCACGCTCTTCCTCAGATTGTTCCATACACAGGATGAGGAGGATATAGGAGGAAACAATATAGACATTTTTCAGGGTTCTCAAATAAGGAGAAACATCCACCAAAAATAGCAAAAAGAAAAAGCTGTTGTAAGCTTGAAAGAATGTGACATCAAATTATTTATTTTATACATTATAAAGCATTGTCCACAGATCTTTACAGAGCACATTGGTTCCTTATCTGTTCGTAGACAGAAGACGACCATTGGATCTTTAGACGTTTGGGGCATTAAAAATGAGCAGTTAAGCCATGTTTTTAGCTCCCCCTCCAAACAGATTGGGATATTCACATGATGTTCTGCATCACTCTTATGTAGCCATGGTGTGAGCACTACTGACAAACAATCCGCCAAATCATCCTGCTGCCAGACCCCCATATATCACTTGAGACAATGAGCAGTCATTTGCGTAGTTTTGTTGCGTTTATTGCGGGATATAACTTGGTTGGGGTAAAGGAAGATATGGGATGCCCATAGCACTTAGTGAATTGTCATCACATTGGTAAGACATTGATTATCAGCTTTAGCCTTGAAATGATGCACCTCTAACATTCACAGTCTTTTTCCTCTGCATATCTCCTCTGCACTGACTCCTGCAGAATATCACTCTGAATTCCTCTCCTCTTGTACAAATCCTCCACTGCAAAACTGTTATGCCCCGTACACACGGTCGGACTTTGTTCGGACATTCCGACAACAAAATCCTAGGATTTTTTCCGACGGATGTTGGCTCAAACTTGTCTTGCATACACACGGTCACACAAAGTTGTCGGAAAATCCGATCATTCTGAACGCGGTGACGTAAAACATGTACGTCGGGACTATAAATGGGGCAGTGGCCAATAGCTTTCATCTCTTTATTTATTCTAAACATGCGTGGCACTTTGTCCGTCGGATTTGTGTACACACTATCGGAATTTCCGACAACGGATTTTGTTGTCGGAAAATTTTATATCCTGCTCTCAAACTTTGTGTGTCGGAAAATCCAATGGAAAATGTGTGATGAAGCCTACACACGGTCGGAATTTCCGACAACAAGGTCCTATCACACATTTTCCATCGGAAAATCCGACCGTGTGTACGGGGCATTAGAATACTGTTGCTTCACTTCCAATAGAACAAGAAGGGATCACTCTGAATAACCCCAGCTTGCTGGCTGTACTTTATTACGGTAGTAAAGTTTCTGAATGGTGACGCTTTAGCAAATCAATAAGCCAGAGGCATGCAATACCTCTCCCTGGTGGCTCAGTGAATTTGGTATCTACACAGTCTCTTGGAAGATATTACCAAAGTGCTTTACCAGGCCAGAGATACTCTGTACCTCTCCCCGGCGGCCTAGCACATGGTAATAGGTGGACTACTGTTCCCAGACAGTCCATAACTGCAAACGCTGCATTCCCCGGCCACAGCATTCTGCACTACTCTCAACAATTCTCCTTTTGCTTCTTTCACACTGAACTTCTCCAAAAAGGGCAAGTTCTGTGTTCCCCGGTCACAGAGCGTTGATCTACTCTCCTCGATCCTACTGTTGCTTCTCCTTCACCGATCTCCTCCTGTGTGCAAGTCCTGTGTTACCCGGTCACAGCAGCCTGACACCAATGCCATGGTGAAGATCCTTATCCAGGAACACATCCTGGCAGCTCCTCCATCCCTCCTCCACGCTCGGCTTGCCCCCCACGTGGTGACGCCCTGCGGCAGCTACCTATAGCTCCATTCTTCTTTTCCTGCTCCTTCAGAACTCCTCCCTAGAAGCATTTGACCTCAGCTTATATGGGAGGCCTGCCCCCCGCCAATACCGACTGGTAATTGGTCAGAGCTCCACACATGAGCTGCCTGCTACTCAAAACTCGATCCTCCCCCTAGTGTTGAGTAAGTGGAGAGAGGAAGGGGGCTTGATCCGTGCAGCCAATGAATCGGCTTCTTTAGCTGCACGGCCCCTGCCCTCTCCACTGAAGCAGAAGACACGAGAAAACTATGAAGCCACTAGAGATGAGTTCTCCAGCAATCTGTCAGACTTATGGGACAGAACTTCACACTGCATGACAGTTTTGTCACACTTTAATGATCAACTAGCTGAACTAAGAGACTCTATAGATCGCTTATCTGCCGCGTACGAACGCTACCAGCGACTGTTTGCAAAATACACAGCTTTCTTGCAGGACTGTAATATAGAGGACTCCTCAGCAGAACTGACCAGGACTGATGCATTAAACCAACAATGGGATCTCTTAGTGCAAAAGGCCCAGTGTAAGGCAGAACTCCGCATTGCTCAACTGCAGGAGACCAGATCTCACAGATCCACATCAACCAAGCACACTGCACGTTCTACCAGATCCTCTCAACATTAAGCGACAAGCTAATAGAGGCCCGTGCAAGTCTGGAAGCAAAAAAAGTGCAAAGCTCCTTTACCAGAAGGCAAGCAGAAACAGAAGCAAAGATAAAAGCTCAACAAGCAGAGGCAGATTCCCAAATAAAGATTCTGCAAATGGAAAAGGAGGAAGCAGCTGCCCTAGCAAGGCTGAGAGTCCTTGAACAAGCGATGGGAGAAAGTGTTAACTCAGACTGTACCATCCCAGTGGAACTGCAAGACCCAGTTGAACACACCAGTGAATATGTACTAAAGCATAGTGTTTGCAATGATACAGAGTCATCTGCTGTACTTCCTACTAACAACTAGGGATGAGCTTTGTGTTTGAGTCAAACCCATGTTCGACTCGAACATCGGCTGTTTGATCATTCGCCGAATTGCGAACGATATGGGCCGTTTGTGCCAAATTCATGTGGCGCGTCACGGCCCATAATTCACTGCGGCATCGCAGTGCATTGCTGGCTGATGATTGGCCAAGCATGCACTATGACCCGCATGCTTGGCCAATCACAGCGCCGTCGGTAGAGAGAGCTGTAGTTGGCCAAAGCCAGGGTGGCTTTGGCCAATTATGGCTCAGGGGGTTTAGAACACGCCCCACACTATATAAGACCGCCTGCACGGCGGCCTTGTGTAGTGTGTTCCGGCGTGCTTAGAGAGAGAGAGAGAGAGAGACAGTGTCATTTCATTTCATAGGCAGGACAGTCAGTGAGTTAGCTGCACTTACAGTGTATTGTGTGTATATATATGCATCCCAGGTGTTGCATATATATATATATATATATATATATATATATATATATACACTGTATTCAGTTTAGCTAGATCCGTTCCTGTTATCATCCTACTGTGTTCAGCTAAACCTACAAGTTATTTTTTTGCGAGCTCTGCACAGTGTTCAGCTAAAGCTACCTGTAGAAGGTTGGTGGTGTTTTCCTGATCCTATCACTACCGCAGGCATCTAAATAAGCTACAAGTTAGTTTTTTGAGAGCTCTGCACAGTGTTCAGCTAAAGCTACCTGTAGAAGGTTGGTGGTGTTCTCATACTACAGGCAGGCAGTTGATTTTGCTAGCTGCAGTATCAGTACTAGGGATGAGCCGAACACCCCCCGGTTCGCACCAGAACCTGCAAACGGACCGAAAATTTGCACAAACGTTAGAACCCCATTGACGTCTATGGGACTTGAACGTTTGAAATCAAAAGTGCTCATTTTAAAGGCTAATTTGCATGGTATTGTCCTAAAAAGGGTTTGGGGACCCGGGTCCTGCCCCAGGGGACATGTATCAGTGCAAAAAAAACTTTTAAAAATGGTTGTTTTTTCGGGAGCAGTGATTTTAATGATGCTTAAAGTAAAAAAAAAAAAAAAAGTGAAATATTCCTTTAAATATCGTACCTGGGGGGTGTCTATAGTATGCCTGTAAAGTGGCGCGTGTTTCCCGTGCTTAGAACAGTCCCTGCACAAAATGTCATTTTTAAAGGAAAAAAAGTCATTTAAAACTGCTTGCGGCTTTAATGTAATGTCGGGTCCTGGCAATATGGATGAAAATCAGTGCGACAAACGGCATGGGTACCCCCCAGTCCATTACCACGCCCTTTGGGTCTTGTATGGATATTAAGGGGAACCCCGCACCCAAATTAAAATAAGGAAAGGTGTGGGGCCACCAGGCCCTATGTACTCTGAACAGCAGTATACAGGCGGTGCAAACAAGACAGGGACTGTAGGTTTGTTTTTTAAGTAGAATCTGTTTCTAATTATGAACGGGTACATTTTCAACGTGTTTAGCTCCAGCCAAAAAATATTTTTTAAGCTTTTTGGAAAACATAGGGAAGGGTTATCACCCCTGTGACATTTGTTTTGCTGTCTGTCCTCCTCTTCAGAAGATTTCACCTCACTTTTTGTCCCAATGACAAATGTTTTTTGAAAATTTGGGTTTTTTTGTGGAACAAGGATTGGAAAGCATCAATGGAATGGAGAAATGTTTTTCCCATATTAACTCTTACAGGCGATAATTTCCCTTCCTAGGGGTAGATTTCATCTCACTTCCTGTTGTCTCCTTCCGTTTGCAAGTAGGAGTCGTTTGTAAGTTAGATGTTTGAAAGTAGGGGCCTGCCCTATATACTCAGCAGAAATTTGGGCCTTAGGTGTTGTTGTGGCCACAACACTGTAAGCCCTCACAGGGCCCTGTTGTGAAATATTAGATCAAGAATTTTAATTACATGCCCCCGTTGAACAGGGGCAGAAAAATTAGGCCTTTGGTGGTGGTGCTGGTGCCACAACACTGTAAGTCCTCACTTGCTCTTGGTGGGCACAGAAATGGGCCCTGCTGTGAAATATTAGATAAAGAATTGTAATTACATGCCCCTGTTGAACAAGGGCAGAAAAATTGGGCCTTTGGTGGTGGTGCTGGTGCCACAACACTGTAAGTCCTCACTCGCTCTTGGTGGGCGCAGAAATGGGCCCTGCTGTGAAATATTAGATCAAGAATTGTAATTACATGCCCCTGTTGAACAAGGGCAGAAAAATTGGGCCTTTGGTGGTGGTGGTGCTGGTGCCACAACACTGTAAGTCCTCACTCGCTCTTGGTGGGTGCAGAAATGGGCCCTGCTTTGAAATATTAGATCAAGAATTGTAATTACATGCCCCTGTTGAACAAGGGCAGAAAAATTGGGCCTTTGGTGGTGGTGGTGCTGGTGCCACAACACTGTAAGTCCTCACTCGCTCTTGGTGGGTGCAGAAATGGGCCCTGCTTTGAAATATTAGATCAAGAATTGTAATTACATGCCCCTGTTGAACAAGGGCAGAAAAATTGGGCCTTTGGTGGTGGTGGTGGTGCTGGTGCCACAACACTGTAAGTCCTCACTCGCTCTTGGTGGGTGCAGAAATGGGCCCTGCTGTGAAATATTAGATCAAGAATTGTAATTACATGCCCCTGTTCAACTAGGACAGAAAAATTGGGCCTTTGGTGGTGGTGGTGGTGCTGGTGCCACAACACTGTAAGTGCTCACTCGCTCTTGGTGGGTGCAGAAATGGGCCCTGCTGTGAAATATTAGATCAAGAATTGTAATTACATGCCCCTGTTGAACAAGGGCTGAAAAATTAGGCCTAAGGCACTGGTGCTGGTGCCACAACACTGCAACCCCTCACAGACACTCTAGTTGGAAAGCAGGAACGAGCCCTGCTGTAAAGTATTGCATAAAAAATTGTAATTACACGCCCCTGTTAAACAGGGGCTGAAAAATTGGGCCTTAGGAAATGGTGCTGGTGCCACAACACTGCAACCCCTCACAGATACTCTAGTTGGAATGCAGAAACGAGCCCTGCTGCAAAGTATTGCATCAAAAATTGTAATTACACGCCCCTGTTAAACAGTGGCTGAAAAATTGGGCCTTAGGCACTGGTGCTGGTGCCACAACACTGCAACCCCTCACAGATACCCTAGCTGGAACGCAGAAACGAGCCCTGCTGCAAAGTATTGCATCAAAAATTGTAATTACACGCCCCTGTTAAACAGGGGCTGAAAAATTGAGCCTTTGGCACTGGTGCTGGTGCCACAACACTGCACCCCCTCAGAGATACTCTAGTTGGAACGCAGAAACGAGCCCTGCTGCAAAGTATTGCATCAAAAATTGTAATTACACGCTCCTGTTAAACAGGGGCTGAAAAATTGGGCCTTAGGCACTGGTGGTGGCGCCCAGAAACAAAAATGTTCTTACAAGCTATCAGCGTGATCATTGAGGAGGAAGAGGATAATTACTCGGGGATAGTCACTCAGCATCAGCATAGGCAGTCTTTGAAGGGATCTGAGATTTCAAAAAAAATATTCAGTTACATCAGCTTCAGGTGCTTGGTAGCTGGTGGTGATCCAAGATTGATTCATTTTTATGAAGGTCAGTCAATCGACCAAGTCGGTGGACAGACGCACCCTGTGATCGGTTACAAAGCCTCCAGCAGCACTGAATGTGCGTTCCGAAAGAACGCTGGATGCAGGACAGGCCAGTAGCTCAATTGCATACTGTGCAAGCTCTGGCCAGTGATCCATCCTCAAGACCCAGTAACCCAAAGGATTTTCGGTGGGAAAGGTGTCCAAGTCAGATCTTGCCCCTAGGTATTCCTGCACCATGTAAAACAGACGCTGGCGATGGTTGCTGGAACCGATCATACCTTGGGGCTGCGGACCAAAAAATTGTCTGAACGCATCAGTCAGACGGCCACCTTCTCCACCGCTCCTTCTTTGACTGACCGAAGCCTCAGCAACACGTTGTCCAGAAACAGGAGTTTGTAACCTCCCAGTCTCTGGGAACGCGTTGCACAGACCTTTCTGCAAGGACTCCTGAAGATGTTTCATCCTCTGCTCCCTCTGCAATGGCAAGATAAGGTCCGCAACCTTACCCTTGTAACGTGGATCAAGGAGGGTGGCCAGCCAGTATTGGTCCTTCTCCTTGATACCACGAATACGAGGATCCTTACGCAGGCTTTGCAGGATCAGGGAGGCCATGCAGCATAGGTTTGCTGAGTCATTCGGTCCGGAGTCCTCTGGGTCACTAAGGACGACATGGTCCGCAGCCACCTCCTCCCAGCCACGTACAAGTCCATGTGTTTCTTGGGACTGATCCCTTAAAGACTGCTGCTGATGCTGAGTGCCAGGCTCCACCTCCATACTGACACAATCTTCCTCCTCCTCCTCCTCCTCGTCCTCTTCCTGTGTGATCGGCGGGCACGCAGGAACACTGTCTGGATAAAGGGGGCCTTGAGAGCTAAGGAAGTCCTCCTCTTCCTGCCTCTGTTCTGCCTCAAGTGCCCTGTCCATTATTCCACACAGCGTGTGCTCCAACAGGTGGACAAGGGGGACAGTGTCACTGATGCATGCACTGTCACTGCTCACCATCCTCGTGGCCTCCTCAAATGGTGACAGGACAGTGCATGCATCCCTGATCAATCCCCACTGGCGTGGGGAAAAAAACCAAGCTCCCCTGACCCTGTCCTGGTGCCATAGTCGCACAGGTACTCATTGATGGCCCTCTACTGCGTGTGCAGCCGCTGCAGCATGGCCAAAGTTGAGTTCCACCTGGTGGGCATGTCACAGATTAGGCGGTTCTTGGGCAGGTTAAACTCCTTTTGGAGGTCCGCCAGCTGAGCACTGGCATTATATGACCGGCGGAAATGCACACAGACTTTTCTGGCCTGCCTCAGGACATCCTGTAAGCCCGGGTACCTGCCCAAGAACTGCTGCACCACCAAGTTAAGGACGTGAGCCACACAGGGCACATGGGTCATTTGTCCCTGTCAGAGGGCAGAGAGGAGGTTGGTGCCATTGTCGCAAACCACCATTCCTGCCTTAAGTTGGCATGGCGTCAGCCACCTCTGAACCTGCCCCTGCAGAGCTGACAGAACCTTTGCCCCAATGTGGCTCCTGTCCCCCAAGCACACCAGCTCAAGCACCGCATGGCATCTTTTGGCCTGTGTACTTGCGTAGCCCCTTGAACGGCTACGGAGCACCGCTGGTTCCGAGGACAAAGCACAGGAAGAGGCCATGGAGGAAGAAGAAGAGGAGGGGGTGGAGAGAGGTGTGTCACAATCATTAGTAGTGGCATTTTGGAGGCGTGGTGGTGGAACAACCTCCAACACTACTGCACCTTGTCCTGCATCCTTCCCAGCTGCCAGCAGAGTCACCCAATGCGCCGTGAAACTTAGGTAACGTCCCTGTCCATGCCTGCTGGACCATGAGTCAGCGGTAATATGCACCTTACCGCTGACCGCCCTGTCCAGCGAGGCAAGGACATTGCCTTCCACATGCCGATAGAGAACCGGAATCGCCTTCCGTGAGAAAAAGTGGCATTTGGGTACCTGCCACTGAGGAACCGCACATTCCACAAGCTCACGGAAGGGGGCAGAGTCTACCAACTGAAAAGGCAGCAGTTGAAGTGCTAGCAATTTTGCCAAGCTAGCATTCAACCGCTGGGCATGTGGATGGCTGGGAGCAAACTTCTTTCGGCGGTGCAGCAGCTGGGGCAGGGAAATATGCCTGGTACAATCTTACGTCGGTGTACCGAAAGCAGATTGCCCACAAGTACTTGGCTGTGACACACCTAATTCTACACCTTCATTTCTCTCAGTGCAGGTCTCAGAGAGGACTGAAGGTATAGTGGGGTTGGAGATCTCAGCTGATGAGGAGCAAGGAGAGGTCCTCTTTGTTCTTTGGTGTGGGTCTTTTAGATACGCTTGCCAACGAACTGCATGGCAGGTCAACATATGTCTGGTCAAGCATGTGGTACCCAAGTGGGAGATGTTTTGGCCACG
Source organism: Aquarana catesbeiana (assembly GCF_042186555.1). Classification (NCBI taxonomy): domain Eukaryota; kingdom Metazoa; phylum Chordata; class Amphibia; order Anura; family Ranidae; genus Aquarana; species Aquarana catesbeiana. Next base: position 43,287,282 of record NC_133333.1, on the reverse strand, counting down.
CGAGATACGCTTGAGACATACGTTGCAAATAGCAGCGGTGCGATCTGATGCTCTCGTCTCAAAAAAGGCCCATACCAAAGAACTTTTTTGAATAACACGCAGAGACTGCAGCGCCCTGCACATGTGGAGCTTTGGGGTGTGATGCAGTCAGTATGCCGCCCTTAGGCTGGCCCCCGGAGGGCATCCTGCCTAGTTGGTGATGTGCCGCCTCCTCCTCCTCCTCTCTCCTATCAGGCACCCACGTTGAGTCAGTGACCTCATCAACCCCTCCCTCCTCATCACTGGAGCAAACCTGGCAGTATACTGCAGCAGGGGGAGCATGACTGTCAGATTGCTGTCCTTCTTGGGCACCCCTTCTGTCCGTGCTCATGTTACTGCCTTCATCGAGCTCAGTATCATCATCAGAGCCTTCCAAACGCTGGGCATCCTCCTGGAGCATGTACCCAACACTGTGGTCAAACAGTTCGAGGGACTCCTCAGGAGGACATGGTGGGGCTAGAGAAGATGTCACTGATGACATTGAGCCGAGGGAAGAGTCTTCCGCATGTTGCGGCTCAACACGGCCAGCTGCCAAAAAAAAGGCCAAGCGTGTCCCACGGCCACGTGCTGATGAGGATGCACCGTCTCCACGACCAGCACTAGACACAGAGCCTGCTTGCCCTATATATAACTGATACTGATAACTGATACTGCAGCTAGCAAAATCAACTGCCTGCCTGTAGTATGAGAACACCACCAACCTTCTACAGGTAGCTTTAGCTGAACACTGTGCAGAGCTCGCAAAAAACTAACTTGTAGCTTTTTTAGCTGCCTGCGGTAGTGATAGGATCAGGAAAACACCACCAACCTTCTACAGGTAGCTTTAGGTGAACACTGTGCAGAGCTCGCCAAAAAATAACTTGCAGCTTATTTAGCTGCCTGTGGTAGTGATAGGATCAGGAAAACACCACCAACCTTCTACAGGTACTGTAGCTTTAAGTGAACACTCTGCAGAGCTCGCCAAAAAATAACTTGCAGCTTATTTAGCTGCCTGCGGTAGTGATAGGATCAGGAAAACACCACCGACCTTCTACAGGTAGCTTTAGGTGAACACTTTGCAGAGCTCGCCAAAAAATAACTTGCAGCTTATTTAGCTGCCTGCGGTAGTGATAGGATCAGGAAAACACCGCCAACCTTCTACAGGTAGCTTTAGCTGAACACTGTGCAGAGCTCGCAAAAAAATAACTTGCAGCTTATTTAGCTGCCTGCGGTAGTGATAGGATCAGGAAAACACCACCAACCTTCTACAGGTACTGTAGCTTTAGATGAACACTCTGCAGAGCTCGCCAAAAAATAACTTGCAGCTTATTTAGCTGCCTGCAGTAGTGATAGGATCAGGAAAACACCACCAACCTTCTACAGGTAGCTTTAGGTGAACACTTTGCAGAGCTCACCAAAAAATAATTTGCAGCTTATTTAGCTGCCTGCAGTAGTGATAGGATCAGGAAAACACCACCAACCTTCTACAGGTAGCTTTAGCTGAACACTGTGCAGAGCTCGCAAAAAAATAACTTGTAGGTTTAGCTGAACACTGTGAGGAGGACGCATCACACTAACTTGTAGTTTTAGCTGAACACTGTGAGCAGGACGCACTACACTAAATTGTAGCTTTAGATGAACACTGTGCAGAGCTCGCAAAAAAATAACTTGTAGGTTTAGCTGAACACTGTGAGGAGGACGCACCACACTAACTTGTAGTTTTAGCTGGACACTGTGAGCAGGACGCACTACACTAATTTGTAGCTTTAGATGAACACTGTGCAGAGCTCGTAAAAAAATTACTTGTAGGTTTAGCTGAACACTGTGAGGAGGACGCACCACACTAACTTGTAGTTTTAGCTGAACACTGTGAGCAGGACGCACTACACTAACTTGTAGCTTTAGATGAACACTGTGCAGAGCTCGCAAAAAAATAACTTGTAGGTTTAGCTGAACACTGTGAGGAGGACGCACCACACTAACTTGTAGTTTTAGCTGAACACTGTGAGCAGGACGCACTACACTAACTTGTAGCTTTAGATGAACACTGTGCAGAGCTCACAAAAAATAACTTGTAGGTTTAGCTGAACACTGTGAGGAGGACGCACCACACTAACTTGTAGTTTTAGCTGAACACTGTGAGCAGGACGCACTGCACTAACTTGTAGCTTTAGATGAACACTGTGCAGAGGTCTCACTACACTAACTTGTAGTTTTAGCTGAACACTGTGAGCAGGACGCACTACACTAACTTGTAGTTTTAGATGAACACTGTGCAGAGGTCTCACTACACTAACTTGTAGTTTTAGCTGAACACTGTGAGCAGGACGCACTACACTAACTTGTAGTTTTAGCTGAACACTGTGAGCAGGACGCACTGCACTAACTTGTAGCTTTAGATGAACACTGTGCAGAGCTCGCAAAAAAATAACTTGTAGGTTTAGCTGAACACTGTGAGGAGGACGCACCACACTAACTTGTAGTTTTAGCTGAACACTGTGAGCAGGACGCACTGCACTAACTTGTAGCTTTAGATGAACACTGTGCAGAGGTCTCACTACACTAACTTGTAGTTTTAGCTGAACACTGTGAGCAGGACGCACTACACTAACTTGTAGTTTTAGATGAACACTGTGCAGAGGTCTCACTACACTAACTTGTAGTTTTAGCTGAACACTGTGAGCAGGACGCACTACACTAACTTGTAGCTTTAGATGAACACTGTGCAGAGCTCGCAAAAAAATAACTTGTAGGTTTAGCTGAACACTGTGAGGAGGACATACCACACTAACTTGTAGTTTTAGCTGAACACTGTGAGCAGGACGCACTACACTAACTTGTAGCTTTAGATGAACACTGTGCAGAGGTCTCACTACACTAACTTATAGTTTTAGCTGAACACTGTGCAGAGGTCTCACTACACTAACTTGTAGTTTTAGCTGAACACTGTGAGCAGGACGCACTACACTAACTTGTAGTTTTAGCTGAACACTGTGAGCAGGACGCACTGCACTAACTTGTAGCTTTAGATGAACACTGTGCAGAGCTCGCAAAAAAATAACTTGTAGGTTTAGCTGAACACTGTGAGGAGGACACACCACACTAACTTGTAGTTTTAGCTGAACACTGTGAGCAGGACGCACTACACTAACTTGTAGCTTTAGATGAACACTGTGCAGAGGTCTCACTACACTAACTTATAGTTTTAGCTGAACACTGTGCAGAGGTCTCACTACACTAACTTGTAGTTTTAGATGAACACTGTGCAGAGGTCTCACTACACTAACTTGTAGTTTTAGCTGAACACTGTGAGCAGGACGCACTACACTAACTTGTAGCTTTAGATGAACACTGTGCAGAGCTCGCAAAAAAATAACTTGTAGGTTTAGCTGAACACTGTGAGGAGGACACACCTCACTAACTTGTAGTTTTAGCTGAACACTGTGAGCAGGACGCACTACACTAACTTGTAGTTTTAGATGAACACTGTGCAGAGGTCTCACTACACTAACTTGTAGTTTTAGCTGAACACTGTGAGCAGGACGCACTACACTAACTTGTAGTTTTAGCTGAACACTGTGAGCAGGACGCACTGCACTAAATTGTAGCTTTAGATGAACACTGTGCAGAGCTCGCAAAAAAATAACTTGTAGGTTTAGCTGAACACTGTGAGGAGGACGCACCACACTAACTTGTAGTTTTAGCTGAACACTGTGAGCAGGACGCACTGCACTAAATTGTAGCTTTAGATGAACACTGTGCAGAGCTCGCAAAAAAATAACTTGTAGGTTTAGCTGAACACTGTGAGGAGGACGCACCACACTAACTTGTAGTTTTAGCTGAACACTGTGAGCAGGACGCACTGCACTAACTTGTAGCTTTAGATGAACACTGTGCAGAGGTCTCACTACACTAACTTGTAGTTTTAGCTGAACACTGTGAGCAGGACGCACTACACTAACTTGTAGTTTTAGATGAACACTGTGCAGAGGTCTCACTACACTAACTTGTAGTTTTAGCTGAACACTGTGAGCAGGACGCACTACACTAACTTGTAGCTTTAGATGAACACTGTGCAGAGCTCGCAAAAAAATAACTTGTAGGTTTAGCTGAACACTGTGAGGAGGACACACCACACTAACTTGTAGTTTTAGCTGAACACTGTGAGCAGGACGCACTACACTAACTTGTAGCTTTAGATGAACACTGTGCAGAGGTCTCACTACACTAACTTATAGTTTTAGCTGAACACTGTGAGCAGGACGCACTACACTAACTTGTAGCTTTAGATGAACACTGTGCAGAGCTCGCAAAAAAATAACTTGTAGGTTTAGCTGAACACCGTGAGGAGGACGCACCACACTAACTTGTAGTTTTAGCTGAACACTGTGAGCAGGACGCACTACACTAACTTGTAGCTTTAGATGAACACTGTGCAGAGGTCTCACTACACTAACTTGTAGTTTTAGCTGAACACTGTGAGCAGGACACACTACACTAACTGTAAATAGTCTAGCTGCCTGACTGTGGTACTATTAGGATCAAAAGAACACCAGCAATTTTCTTCAGGTAGCTATAAATACTGTAACAAGACAAGCCTGCCTGTCAGTAGGAAGATAACAGGAACGGATCTAGCTAAACTGAATACAGTGTATATATATATGCAACACCTGAGATGCATATATATACACAATACACTGTAAGTGCAGCTAACTCACTGATTGTCCTGCCTAATCTAGCTAACTCAAATGAAAGGACACTGTCTCTCTGTCTATCTATGTATCCCAACGCCGGAACACACACTACACAGGGCCGCCGTGTAGGCGGCCTTATATAGTGTGGGGCGTGTTCTAAACCCCCTGAGCCATAATTGGCCAAAGCCACCCTGGCTTTGGCCAATTACAGCTCTCTCTACCGACGGCGCTGTGATTGGCCAAGCATGTGGGTCATAGTGCATGCTTGGCCAATCATCAGCCAGCAATGCACTGCGATGCCGCAGTGAATTATGGGCCGTGACGCGCCACACGAATTTGGCGCGAACGGCCCATAACGTTCGGAATTCGGTGAACGACCGAACAGCCAATGTTCGAGTCGAACACGGGTTCGACTCGAACACAAAGCTCATCCCTAATCAGTACATATATATATATATATATATATATATATATATATATATATATATATATATATGGCCGTGGGACATGCTTGGCCTTTTTTTCGGCAGCTGACCATGTTGAGCCGCAACATGCGGAAGACTTGGTCGAGTGGATGACCAAGTCGTCCTCATCCTCCTCATCTTCTCTGACCCATGCTCAGGGTACTTTGTCTGGCAAAGCAGCGACCTCTTCCCTCGGCATAATGTCATCAGTGACTCCTTCCCTAGCCCCACCATGTCCTCCTGAGGAGTCCCTCGAACTGTTTGACCACAGTGTTGGGTACATGCTCCAGGAGGATGCCCAGCGTTTGGAAGGCTCTGATGATGATACTGAGCTAGATGAAGGCAGTAACGTGAGCACGGACAGAGGGGGTGCTCAAGAAGGACAGCAATCTGGCAGTCATGCTCCCCCTGCTGCAGCATACTGCCAGGTTTGCTCCAGTGATGAGGAGGGAGGGGATGATGAGGTCACTGACTCAATGTGGGTGCCTAATAGGAGAGAGGAGGAGGCACATCACCAAGGAGGCAGGATGCCCTCCAGGGGCCAGCCTAAGGGCAGCACACTGACTGAATCACACCCCAAAGCTCCCCATGTGCAGGGCGCTGCAGTCTCTGTGCGTTATTAAAAAAGTTCTTTGGTGTGGGCTTTTTTGAGACGAGTGCATCAGATCGCACCGCTGCTATTTGCAACATATGTCTCAAGCGTATCTCGCGTGGCCAAAACATCTCCCGCTTGGGCACCACATGCTTGACCAGACATATGTTGACCTGCCATGCAGTTCATTGGCAAGCGTATCTAAGAGACCCACACCAAAGAACAAAGAGGACCTCTCCTTGCTCCTCATCAGCTGAGATCTCCAACCCCACTATACCTTCAGTCCTCTCTGAGACCTGCACTGAGAGGAATGAAGGTGTAGAATTAGGTGTGTCACAGCCAAGTACTTGTGGGCAATCTGCTTTCGGTACACCGACGTCAGATTGTACCAGGCAAATTTCCCTGCCCCAGCTGCTGCACCGCCGAAAGAAGTTTGCTCCCAGCCATCCACATGCCCAGCGGTTAAATGCTAGCTAGGCAAAATTGCTAGCACTTCAACTGCTGCCTTTTCAGTTGGTAGACTCTGCCCCCTTCCGTGAGCTTGTGGAATGTGCGGTTCCTCAGTGGCAGGTACCCAAACGCCACTTTTTCTCACGGAAGGCGATTCCGGCTCTCTACCGGCATGTGGAAGGCAATGTCCATGCCTCGCTGGACAGGGCGGTCAGCGGTAAGGTGCATATTATCGCTGACTCATGGTCCAGCAGGCATGGACAGGGACATTACCTAAGTTTCACCGCGCATTAGGTGACTCTGCTGGCAGCTGGGAAGGATGCAGGACAAGGTGCAGTAGTGTTGGAGGTTGTTCCGCCACCACGTCTCCAAAATGCCAATACTAATGATTGTGACACACCTCTCTCCTCCACCCCTCCTCTTCTTCTTCCTCCATGGCCTCTTCCTGTGATTTGTCTTCGGAACCAGCGGTGCTCTGTAGGCGTTCAAGGGCCTACGCAAGTACGCAGGCCAAAAGATGCCATGCGGTGCTTGAGCTGGTGTGCTTGGGGGACAGGAGCCACACTGGGGCAGAGGTTCTGTCAACTCTGCAGGGGCAGGTTTAGAGGTGGTTGACGCCACGCCAACTTAAGGCAGGAATGGTGGTTTGCGACAATGCCACCAACCTCCTCTTTGCCCTCCGACAGGGACAAATGACCCATGTGCCCTGTTTGGCTCACGTCCTTAACTTGGTGGTGCAGCAGTTCTTGAGCAGGTACCCGGGCTTACAGGATGTCCTGAGGCAGGCCAGGAAAGTCTGTGTGCATTTCCGCTGGTCATATAATGCCAGTGCTCGGCTGGCGGACCTCCAAAAGGAGTTTAACCTGCCCAAGAACTGCCTAATCTGTGACATGCCCACCAGGTGGAACTCAATGTTGGCCATGCTGCAGTGGCTGCACATGCAGCAGAGGGCCATCAATGAGTACCTGTGCGACTATGGCACCAGGACAAGGTCAGGGGAGCTTGTTTTTTTTCCCCACACCAGTGGGCCATGATCAGGGATGCATGCACTGTCCTGTCACCATTTGAGGAGGCCACGAGGATGGTGAGCAGTGACAGTGCATGCATCAGTGACACTGTCCCCCTTGTCCACCTGTTGGAGCACACGCTGCGTGGAATAATGGTGTCACGTACCTGGTAGGTTGTGAGCCTGAAGTGCAGGAAAAGACCTCCCTTACAGCTCCCACTCCCGTTCCCCTGGAATGGAGACAGAGGGCCAGGAGTGAAGAGTGGTATGGGTGCCTGGCAGGATCAACAGTTGCTGAAAGTCCAGTAGTGGTGGCACCCTCTGGAGTCAGTAGTCTGAGGAGTAGACTGAGGACAGAGACTGGAATGCAGGACTGGAACCAGGAACAACAGCAGGTAATAGACTGGAACGCTGGACTGGAACACAGCAGAAGATAGCCTGGAACGCTGGACTGGAACCAGGAACAACAGCAGGTAATAGCAAACTGGAAGCTGGACTGGAACCAGGAACAACAGCAGGTAATAGCAGACTGGAAGCTGGACTGGAACAACAGCAGAAGATAGCCTGGAACGCTGGGCTGGAACACAGCAGAAGGTAGCCTGGAACGCTGGACTGGAACCAGGAACAACAGCAGGTAATAGCAAACTGGAAGCTGGACTGGAACCAGGAACAACAGCAGGTAATAGCAGACTGGAAGCTGATGAACACAGCGGAGGGTCAACAAGCCGGTGGTCAGTAACGTTCGGACAGCAGAGGTACCAGGGGTAATTCAGAGGGGTGGTCAGGCAAGCCAAGAGGGTCTGGTGCAGGCAGATAGCAGGATCGTCAAACAGGAAGCCGGGTCAGATAACAGGAAACACAGATCAGATCAGGTAACACTCACAGAACGCTGTAGAGCAGACAGCGGGGATGGAGTGTGACAGGCCGGTTTAAATAGCCCGCCTGGCACTAGCGGGAGTGCGCGCGCGCGTGCCCGTGCGTGACAGCACCCGTGAACGCGCGCGCATGCGCCCGCGGCCGTGTCCCCCTGCGTCTGGATCGCTGATTATTGGCAGGATCTTCATGACAAATGGACAGGGCACTTGAGGCAAAACAGACGCAGGAAGAGGAGGACTTCCTTAGCTCTGAAGGCCCCCTTTATCCAGACAGTGTTCCTGCATGCCCGCCGATCACACAGGAAGAGGAGGAGGAGGAGGATTGTGTCAGTATGGAGGTGGAGCCTGGCACTCAGCATCAGCAGCAGTCTTTAATGGGTCAGTCCCAAGAAACACATGGACTTGTACGTGGCTGGGAGGAGGTGGCTGCGGACCATGTCGTCCTTAGTAACCCAGAGGACTCCGGACCGAATGCCTCAGCAAACCTACGCTGCATGGCCTCCCTGATCCTGCAAAGCCTGTTTAAGGATCCTCGTATTCGTGGTATCAAGGAGAAGGACCAATACTGGCTGGCAACCCTCCTTGATCCATGTTACAAGGGTAAGGTTGCGGACCTTATCTTGCCGTCGCAGAGAGAGCAGAGGATGAAACATCTTCAGGAGGCCTTGCAGAAAGGTCTGTGCAACGCATTCCCAGAGACTGGTTACAAACTCCTGTTTCTGGACAATGTGTTGCTGAGGCTTCAGTCAGTCAAAGAAGGAGCGGTGGAGAAGGTGGCCATCTGACCGATGCGTTCAGACAATTTTTCAGTCCGCAGCCCCAAGGTATGATCGGTTCCATCAACCATCGCCAGCGTCTGTTTTACATGGTGCAGGAATACCTAGGGGCAAGATCTGACTTGGACACCTTTCCCACCGAATATCCTCTGGGTTACTGGGTCTTGAGGATGGATCACTGGCCAGAGCTTGCACAGTATGCAATTGAGCTACTGGCCTGTCCTGCATCCAGTGTTCTTTCGGAACGCACATTCAGTGCTGCTGGAGGCTTTGTAACCGATCACAGGGTGCGTCTGTCCACCGACTCGGTCGATCGACTGACCTTCATAAAGATGAATCAGTGTTGGATCACCACCAGCTACCAAGCACCTGATGCTGATGTAACCGAATAATTTTTTTTTAAAATCTCAGATCCCTTCAAAGACTGCCTATGCTGATGCTGAGTGACTATCCTGAGTAATTATCCTCTTCCTCCTCAATGATCATGCTGATAGCTTGTAATAACATTTTTGGTTCTGGGCGCCGCCACCAGTGCCTAAGGCCCAATTTTTCAGCCCCTGTTTAACAGGGGCGTGTAATTACAATTTTTGATGCAATACTTTGCAGGAGGGCTCGTTCCTGCGTTCCAACTAGAGTATCTGTGAGGGGTTGCAGTGTTGTGGCACCAGCACCAGTGCCTAAGGCCCTAATTTTTCAGCCCCTGTTTAACAGGGGTGTGTAATTACAATTTTTGATGCAATACATTGCAGCAGGGCTCGTTCCTGCGTTCCAACTAGAGTATCTGTGAGGGGTTGCAGTGTTGTGGCACCAGCACCAGTGCCTAAGGCCTAATTTTTCAGCCCCTGTTTAACAGGGGCATGTAATTACAATTCTTGATCTAATATTTCACAGCAGGGCCCGTTTCTGCGCCCACCAAGAGCGAGTGGGGACTTACAGTGTTGTGGCACAACCACCACCACCAAAGGCCCAATTTTTCAGCCCCTGTTATACAGGGGCATGTAATTACAATTCTTGATCTAATATTTTACAGCAGGGCCCGTTTCTGCGCCCACCAAGAGCGAGTGAGGACTTACAGTGTTGTGGCACCAGCACCACCACCACCACCAAAGGCCCAATTTTTGTGCCCCTGTTCAACAGGGGCATGTAATTACAATTCTTGATCTAATATTTCACAGCAGGGCCCTGTGAAGGCTTACAGTGTTGTGGCCACAACAACACCTAAGGCCCAAATTTCTGCTGAGTATATAGGGCAGGCCCCTACTTTCAAACATCCAACTTACAAACGACTCTTACTTGCAAACGAAAGGAGACAACAGGAAGTGAGATGAAATCTACCCCTAGGAAGGGAAATTCTCTCCTGTAAGAGTTAATATGGGAAAAACATTTCTCCTTTCCACTGATGCTTTATCACCAATCCTTGTTTCACAAAAAAAAACAAATTTTCAAAAAACATTTGTCATTGGGACAAAAAGTGTGGTTCAATCTTCTGAAGAGGAGCACAGACAGCAAAACAAATGTCACAGGGGTGATAACCCTTCCCTATGTTTTCCAAAAAGCTTAAAATAGATTTTTTTGCTGGATCTAAACACGTTAAAAATGTACCCGTTCAAAATTACAAACAGATTCTACTTAACAACAAACCTACAGTCCCTGTCTTGTTTGCACCGCCTGTATACTGCTGTTCAGAGTACAGAGCCTGTATACTGCTGTTTCCTTTTTTAATTTTGGTGCGGGGTTCCCCTTAATATCCATACAAGACCCAAAGGGCATGGTAATGGACTGGGGGGTACCCATGTCATTTGTCTCACTGATTTTCATCCATATTGCCAGGACCCGACATTACATTAAAGCCGCAAGCAGTTTTAAATGACTTTTTTCCTTTAAAAATTACATTTTGTGCAGGGACTGTTCTAAGCACGGAAAACACGCACCACTTTACAGGTATACTATAGACACCCCCCAGGTATGATATTTAAAGGAATATTTCACTTTTTTTTTTTTTTTTTACTTTAAGCATCATTAAAATCACTGCTCCCAAAAAAACGGCCATTTTTAAAAGTTTTTTTGCATTGATACATGTCCCCTGGGGCAGGACCCGGGTCCCCAAACCCTTTTTAGGACAATACCATGCAAATTAGACTTTAAAATGAGCACTTTTGATTTTGAACGTTCAAGTCCCATAGACGTCAATGGGGTTCTAACGTTCGTGCGAATTTTCGGTCCGTTCGCAGGTTCTGGTGCGAACCGAACTGGGGGGGTGTTCGGCTCATCCCTACTAACAACACTGTTCTGACTCTCAACATTGAGACCTCTCAGCTCCAAATGCCTGAGTCTCTTCAAGTCTCCAACACAAGTGCATCTATGCAGCAAACCGCATCACCTCTTGCTGACAACAAGGTGACTTCCAGTGACAAGCCGCAGCTGAAGCCACAGCCAGCACAAGCCTTAGGGACTACACCATAGTTAAACGCTCTTGCAACATCATTTCATCCTTTTAAACCTCACCCTACTTCACCAGAGAACTTTCACACCCGAGGGGTTCCACAAGTTACTTTGGCACCGAAGAGTGAGAGATCAGACTTGAATGATTTCGCCAGATATATGGTACACTGTGAGCTCATTAACACTACCCTCTCAAGGTTTGAGTTACAGAGAGTTACAGGGCCTGGAGATTAACCTTCAAAGCTGCCATTGCTGATCTCAACCTTAATACGAAGGAGGAACTTGATTAAAGTGGCTGGGGCCGGAATCTGCAGATCGTGTTAAAAGACTGAGAACAGTGCATGTTGACCACCCAGATGCAGGTCTTGTTGCTGCATGGGCAAGACTTGAGCAAGCCTATGGTAGCTCTGAAGCCATATAAAGCGCTCTATTCAAGAGAATGCAAAACTTCCCAAAAATAGGGAACAAAGACTACCGCAAGCTCCATGATCTGAGTGATCTTCTCATGGAGCTGGAGTTGGCAAAGACAGACCCACATCTACCTGGACTAAGCTTCCTGGACACTGCTCATGGTGTCAATCCAGTGGGCCCCCTAAAGAAATGTCGTGGGCTTAGGGCAAAGACGTTACAAGAGCGCAGGGAGGTTCTTCAGAAATTGGAATATGCTACATGTGCTGTGCTTGTTATGGACATTTTGCTAAAGACTGTAAAGTTGTCATCAAGTGCACAGAATGCAGTAGCGACAGACATGTTACAGCCATGCATCCGGGCCCACCCTCAGAAAATTTACAGCAGCCTCCTACCTCCAGCCCTGTCTCAAGTCATGGCGGGGAGCAACAAGGTCATGCTCCAGCCACGGCTAACGTTTCTTCTTCATGCACAGAAGTCTGTGTAGAAGGCTTAGATAACAAATGCTGTGCTAAGATATGCCTAGTCAAGATATACCCAAAGGGTCAACCTGAGGAAGCTATTAGGATGTATGCCATAATAGATGAACAGAGCAACAGATCCCTGGTTAAGCCTAAATTCTTTGAGATCTTTGGTATAGAGGGACACGCATCACCGTATACTCTCAGAACCTGCTCTGGTCGTGAAGAGACCTTCGGCAAAAGGGCCGATGGGTTCATGGTCTCTCATATCAATAAGGGAGATGGCATACCCCTACCAACATTAGTCGAGTGTGACCAGATACCAGATGAAAGGGAAGAAATTCCTACTCCAGAGGCTGCATATCACCATCCTCACTTGAGGCACCTTGTTAATGAAATTCCTGCAATGGACATGAATGCTGCAATCTTGATCTTGCTAGGAAGAGACATTCCCAGAGTACACAAAGTACGTAAGCAGTGCAGTGGACCTGATGATGCCCCTTACGCACAAAAACTTGACTTAGGCTGGGTAATCGTGGGCAACGTATGCTTGGATAGTATGCGTACGTCATCCGAGATCCACTCCTTCAAAACTTATATGTTAGGAAATGGACGTGCATCCCACTTCAAACAGTGCCCTTGCCATTATGAAGTAAAAGAGAAGCCTCTTGACATCCAAGTACCTGATGTCACTCCTAACCTTAGTGATGACAACCTAGGTACCACAGTGTTTTGTACTACAAGCGATGACAACAAAATAGCCTTGTCAGTCGAAGACAGAGAGTTCATCAAAATAATGGACAAAGAGTTCTTCCAGGATGAGTCTAACAGCTGGGTTGCACCATTACCTCTTCGTGCCGCAAGGGTTAATCTCCCAACCAATCATGACAGACTCTGTCCAGATTCAACTCACTTCAACAAACACTAAAGAACAGGCCTGAAATGAAGGACCATTTCATCACCTTTATGAAAAGGATCTTTGACAATGATCATGCTGAACCAGCTCCACCACTTCAAAGACACGATGAGTGCTGGTACCTGCCTTTCTTCGGAGTGTATCATCCACGTAAGCCAAATCAAATCAGGGTAGAATTTGACTCCAGTGCCAAGCATCAAGGCGTATCCCTGAACAATGTTCTTCTCACTGGTCCAAACCTAACCAACAACCTTGTAGGTGTACTTATGAGGTTTAGAAGAGAGCCAGTTGCCATAACTGCTGACTAGGGATGAGCTTCGAGTTTGAGTCGAACTCATGTTCGACTCGAACATCGGCTGTTCGCAAGTTCGCCGAACAGCGAACAATTTGGGGTGTTCGCGGCAAATTCGAATGCCGCGGAACACCCTTTAAAAGTCTATGGGAGAAATCAAAAGTGCTAATTTTAAAGTCTGGGCCTACGTTGGGACTTATTAAAAGATACCTTCGGCTTTTAAGTCAGCTCTGCAGACAAGCCATTTACCAAACGTGGTGTTCTGTCAGTGGTGAACAGTCTATACGATCCATTGGGATCCGTGGCTCCCATCACCATACAAGGTAAATCCTCACTTAGACAGTTCTCAGAGACTATTAAAGATTGGGATGCTCCACTACCAATAGACCAGCTTTCAAAGTGGGAGTCCTGGAAACAATCTCTACATGCCTTAGATGGAATCCATATACCACGCTGCTACACTTCTGCCTCCCTTGCCACAAGTCAGAGGAAAGAGCTTCACATATTCTCAGATGCATCTAGTGAGGCTGTAGCAGCTGTTGCTTATCTCAAGGTAAGAGATTCTTCTAATCAAGCCCACATAGGGTTTCTGTTTGGGAAAGCTAAGTTAGCACCTAAACCTGAACACGCGATTCCCAGGCTTGAACTTTGTGGGACTGTGCTAGCCGTAGAAATAGCAGATTTCATACTGCGTGAGCTAGACATTCAGATAGATGTCGTCAGATTCTACACAGACAGCAAAGTTGTTCTGGGCTACATATACAACCAGACTAAACGTTTCTATGTCTATGTCAGCAACCATGTAGAGAGAATCAGGAAATCATCTAAACCTGAACGATGGCATTATGTTCCATCTGAAATTAACCCTGCAGATCATGCCACCAGGCCAGTGTCTGCAAGTGTCTTTTCAAATTCTTGTTGGTTAACAGGGTCTGAATTTCTGCTGGATCATCTAGAAGGAACCACAGCTGATGTCTTCAGTCTTCTAGAACCTGACAAGGATCCAGAGATTCGTCCTGAAGTTAAAACCCTTGTCACCAGAACTGAACAAAGACTCGTCTTGGGCTGTCAACGCTTTGAACATTTCTCCAAGTGGAGAAGGCTTGTAGGCACCATCGCAAGGTTAGTTCATATTGCAGATTGCTTCCACACAAAGCCCACAGATGTTCACTGTCAAGGTTGGCACGTGTGCCAAAAGCTTCTTTCTGCAAAGGACATTGCTGAAGGTGAACTGATCGTAATACGAAGTGTACAACAGAGTGTCTTTAGCTCAGAAATTAAATGTATCCCTAACAAGAGGGACATTGCAAAAAACAGCCCAATTGCCAACCTGAATCCATTCATTGACAATCATGGTATGTTAAGGGTTGGTGGACGTTTAAACAAGGCTAATTTGAGTGAGCAAGAACAGAATCCTCTCATTATACCTGCTCGCCATCACATCACCACTTTGCGCATACAGCACTACCATGAAGGGGTTAAGCACCAAGGTAGACACTTCACAGAGGGTGCCATAAGAGCTGCAGGCCTTTGGATTATAGGAGCAAAAAGACAGATCAGAGCTACACTACACAGCTGTGTTCAGTGCCGCAAACTGAGAGGGAAACACTAGCAACAACAAATGTCAGATTTGCCAGCTGACAGGTTAAGTACTGACCCACCTTTCACTCATGTTGGTCTGGATGTCTTTGGGCCATGGATAGTAACAGCCCGCAGAACTCGAGGTGGCCAACCAAATAGCAAACGATGGGCAGTGCTGTTCACTTGCATGAGTGTGCGTGCAGTACACATTGAAGTAATAGAATCTATGGATGCTTCAAGTTTTATCAATGCTCTAAGGCGATTTCTAGCCATCAGAGGACCAGTCAAGACACTAAGATCTGACTGTGGAACTAATTTGGTTGGAGCCTGTCGAGAGCTACAGCTCAACTCTAGGCCAATCCAAAACCTGTTAGCTGAAAAAGGCTGTACATGGATTTTCAATCCTCCTCATTCTTCCCACATGGGTGGCTCATGAGAGAGAATGATAGGTATCACACGTAAAATATTGGATTCTTTGCTTATGGACTTTAATTCCACAAGACTTACCCACAATATTCTAACTACCTTCTTGGCAGAAGCATCTGCCATAATCAATTCAAGACCACTTGTTCCAGTGTCCAAAGATCCGGAGACCCCAACTATCCTTACTCCAGCTACTCTTCTTACCCAGAAGCTTGGGTCTGTTCCTGTTCCACCTGGAAACTTCAAAGCAGGAAACCTTTGCTATGACCAAGCGAGTTCAACACCTCGCCAACTGCTTCTGGAATCGTTGGAAGATGGAGTATCTTTCTACTCTGCAAGGACGCAGGAAATATCAACGCCTGAACCCTAACCCTAAGTTGAAGATCTTGTTCTTCTTAAGGACCAGCAAGCTGAAAGAGTCTAATGGCCCATGGGACTTATTGTAAAGAGCTTTCCTAGTGATGACGGTAAGGTACGCAAGGTGGAGGTGAAGGTTTCAAGACAAGGGACTGTAAAGACCTTCATCAGACCTATCATGGAACTTATTCTGCTCTTACCCTTTGGAGAATGAACTTGTTTGCCTACGCTGCTGGATCCTATCTGCGACTTCAAGAAGAAAGTGTCTTGGACTTAAGTTGACATATCTTGAAGCCTTGAATTAATAGTTGTTGTTTTTGCATTATATGCATGTTCTTTATGTCTTTCAGGTCTTCAAGACATCCAGCAAATTACGCTGTTGTTATTGTTGTATAGTTGTATCACTACCGTTCTGATATATATATAGTGACATTTACCAATGCCAGACGGGGAGTGTGCTGCCCCAACAGGGCATAGAATTTATATATATTGTTTTCCTAACCATTTTTCTATGGACTTTTATGTTTAGTTTACATGCTGCCATCTAGTGACCCTTTGTGGTAATGTACTCGTCCCTCAAGCTTATTTTTCCTTTATGTTATGACACACTTCCTTTGAATGTAATGTTCCACCCTTCTTCCTGTGTTTGTACTTCCTGTGTCATCTATGCAGTTAACAAGCCACATGTAGCAGGGCACATGTATTCTCCATTGTAAGCTACAGTGTCACGTACCTGGTAGGTTGTGAGCCTGAAGTGCAGGAAAAGACCTCCCTTACAGCTCCCACTCCCGTTCCCCTGGAATGGAGACAGAGGGCCAGGAGTGAAGAGTGGTATGGGTGCCTGGCAGGATCAACAGTTGCTGAAAGTCCAGTAGTGGTGGCACCCTCTGGAGTCAGTAGTCTGAGGAGTAGACTGAGGACAGAGACTGGAATGCAGGACTGGAACCAGGAACAACAGCAGGTAATAGCAGACTGGAAGCTGGACTGGAACAACAGCGAAAGATAGCCTGGAACACTGGACTGGAACCAGGAACAACAGCAGGTAATAGACTGGAACGCTGGACTGGAACACAGCAGAAGATAGCCTGGAACACTGGACTGGAACCAGGAACAACAGCAGGTAATAGACTGGAACGCTGGACTGGAACACAGCAGAAGATAGCCTGGAACGCTGGGCTGGAACACAGCAGAAGGTAGCCTGGAACGCTGGACTGGAACCAGGAACAACAGCAGGTAATAGCAAACTGGAAGCTGGACTGGAACCAGGAACAACAGCAGGTAATAGCAGACTGGAAGCTGGACTGGAACACAGCAGAAGATAGCCTGGAACGCTGGGCTGGAACACAGCAGAAGGTAGCCTGGAACGCTGGACTGGAACCAGGAACAACAGCAGGTAATAGCAAACTGGAAGCTGGACTGGAACCAGGAACAACAGCAGGTAATAGCAGACTGGAAGCTGATGAACACAGCGGAGGGTCAACAAGCCGGTGGTCAGTAACGTTCGGACAGCAGAGGTACCAGGGGTGATGCAGAGGGGTGGTCAGGCAAGCCAAGAGGGTCTGGTGCAGGCAGATAGCAGGATCGTCAAACAGGAAGCCGGGTCAGATAACAGGAAACACAGATCAGATCAGGTAACACTCACAGAACGCTGTAGAGCAGACAGCGGGGATGGAGTGTGACAGGCCGGTTTAAATAGCCCGCCTGGCACTAGCGGGAGTGCGCGCGCGCGTGCCCGTGCGTGACAGCACCCGTGAACGCGCGCGCATGCGCAGTGGAACCCGCGGCCGTGTCCCCCTGCGTCTGGATCGCTGATTATTGGCAGGATCTTCATGACATTGCCCCTCCCCCCCCAAGGGGCAGCCTCCGGATGCCCCTTTGAAGGAATTTCTCTGGATGGGCTCTTTTAAAAGATTGTAAAAGATTTTCAGCATGAATATTGTCCTCGGGTTCCCAAGAATTTTCTTCTGGGCCGAACCCCCTCCATTTTATCAAAAATTGATTTTGGTTGCCTCTTCTCCTATGGTCCATGATAGCCTCCACCTCGAATTC
Source organism: Aquarana catesbeiana (assembly GCF_042186555.1). Taxonomy (NCBI): domain Eukaryota; kingdom Metazoa; phylum Chordata; class Amphibia; order Anura; family Ranidae; genus Aquarana; species Aquarana catesbeiana. The sequence continues at coordinate 43,269,478 of NC_133333.1, read as the reverse complement.
TTCCTCCCCATCCACCAAAATTGGATCAGGAGGATCCGTACTTCGGCCTGGAAATGGGTTAGAAACAGAGGGTTTGAGTAGAGACACATGAAATACTGGATGCACTTTTAATGAATCCGGAAGTTCAAGTTCGTATGCCACCTCATTAATCCTTCGTTTAACAGGAAATGGGCCAAGAAACTTGGGACCCAATTTCTTTGATGGGCAAGCCATCCTGAGATTTACTGTAGATAACCATACCTGGTCCCCGGGTGTAAGTAACAGCTCACCTCGTCTCTTCTTATCAAAAGTTGCTTTATTATACTCCTGGGTCCTGGTCATGGTCTCCTGCAAAACCTGATTGTTGGAAGTGAAGAAGTCCAACCTCTCCTGAACTGCGGGTACTGTGCACTCTGGAAGAGAATTAGGCAGAAAAGAAGGGTGGTAACCATAATTTGCAAAAAATGGGGTTTGTTTGATAGCGGAATGAATAGAGTTGTTGTAGGCAAACTCAGCCAATGGAAGAACAGAAATCCAATCATCCTGGGCAAATGAAGAAAAACAGCGTAAATATTGTTCAAGAGTCTGGTTTGTTCTCTCTGTTTGCCCATTAGTCTGGGGATGGTAAGCAGATGAAAATGAGAGTTCAATCTTCAATGTTTTGCATAGAGACCTCCAGAATCGGGAGGTAAACTGTACCCCCCGATCAGAAACGATATTAACTGGTACCCCATGGAGCCTGATGACTTCTCTAATGAATGCCTGTGCCGTTTCTGTAGCTGAGGGAGTGCCCTTCATTGGGACAAAGTGGGCCATCTTCGACAACCGGTCTACTATGACAAAAATTGAGGTGAAACCCCCAGCCGGAGGTAATTCCACAATAAAATCTATAGAAAGCATCTTCCAAGGCCTATCTGGGACAGGTAATGGCTTTAGCAAACCCCATGCCTTGGTCCTGTGCCCCTTGTTTCTGATACAGGTGGTACAGGATTCAACAAATCTCCTACAATCATCACGTAACTGAGGCCACCAAAAGGTACGCTGTACCAGATCAGTAGTTTTAGCCACTCCAAAATGCCCAGCAAAAGCATGGTCATGACAGAGTTCTAGTACTGAAACTCGTAGTTCTTCAGGTATAAAAATCCTATTCTCGTGCCATAATAACCCATCCTTAACTTGGAGTTCTGGCCTAATGGAAGACCCCAATTCTGCGGAAGCCTGCTTAATCCGGGAAAGCAGATCTCCCTGAAGCAAAAGAAAATTCCCCGGGGACAGAATGGTGTCCGGAGGGGAAACCTCTTGGGGCTTTTGAAACATCCTGGATAGGGCATCAGGCTTGGTATTCTTGGAACCAGGGCGATAAGTGACATGAAAAGAGAACCTGGAGAAAAAGAGGGCCCACCTGGCTTGGCGTGGCTTCAACCTTTTTGCAGACCTCAAATACTCCAGGTTCTTATGATCTGTAAAAATTAAGACTGGATGAGCGGCACCCTCTAGCAGATAGCGCCACTCCTCCAACGTGGATTTGATAGCCAATAATTCTCTGTCACCTACATCATAATTTCTCTCTGCCGTGGACAATTTACGAGAGAAGAAGGCCACAGGATATAACAGGGCCTTAGTTCCCTGTCTTTGGGATAACACTGCCCCTACCGCAATTTCGGATGCGTCCACCTCTAGTACAAATGGCAGAGAGGAATCTGGATGTTTTAGCACGGAAGCAGAGGTAAAAAGGCCCTTGAGAGTCTCGAAAGCCTTTTGAGCCTCAGCAGACCAGTGGAAACGTGTACCCTGTTTAGTTAGCTGTGTGATGGGTGTGATGATGGCTGAAAACCCCTTAATAAATTTGCGGTATAAATTAGCGAATCTAACGAATCGCTGGATCCCCTTCTTATCTGTTGGGACTGGCCAGTCTAGTACTGCAGTGACCTTTTGGGGGTCCATCTTAATGCCCTTGCTGGAAATGATTAACCCCAAAAATGGAATACTTTCCTGTTCAAATTCACATTTCTCAGCTTTTGCATATAGACCGTGTTATCGAAGCCGGGCCAATACACTTCTGACGTACCTGCGATGGGATTCAAGGGAACAAGAAAAAATTAGTATGTCGTCTAGATAGACGATAACAAACAGATCTAGAAAGTCTCGTAAGACATCATTGATGAAGTACTGGAATGTAGCAGGAGCATTACACAGCCCAAACGGCATCACAAGGTATTCATAATGTCCATAACGGGTACGAAAGGCGGTCTTCCATTCGTCTCCGTCCCTAATACGAACCAAATTGTAGGCTCCGCGGAGGTCAAGCTTAGTGAATATGGTAGCTGTCCCAAGTCTTTGGAACAGCTCTGGTACCAGAGGAAGAGGGTAACGGTTCTTTACAGTGATTTTGTTCAGCTCACGGTAATCTACACATGGTCTGAGGGTCTTGTCTTTCTTTTGTACGAAGAAGATACCTGCACCTGCTGGAGATGTGGATGGACGAATGAAGCCTTTCTTTAGATTCTCATCGATATATTCTTTTAAAGCCCCTTGTTCCACTTCCGCTAAAGGAAATATTCTTCCAAAAGGTATCTCGGCACCGGGGAGTAATTCGATAGGACAGTCATAGGCCCGGTGAGGGGGTAAGACCTCTGCCCCCTGCTTGCTGAATACATCTAAGAAATCATGATATACAGAAGGGATGGAAAGGTGCAGACTAGGATCTGTGTTTAAACAGAGCAAGGTAGGATTCTTCTGAGTGTCTTGAAGTCTACAAGACTGTTGGCAATATGAGGAGGAAAAGGTAACCTCACCTGTGATCCAATTAATGTCAGGATTGTGGGCCTGTAACCATGGCATGCCGAGGATTATGGGGAACATAGGTGAAGCGATGATATCTAGGCGTAACAGTTCTTGATGAGAATTGGAGATGGAAACGGGTATTGGAACAGTCTCTTGGGTAACAGGCCCTGACTTAATGGCTGTTCCATCAGCTAGATGAATGGAAAGTCCATGGGTTTTAGGCAACAGAGGTATCCGGTGTTGGGTAGCAAAAAGAGAGTCCATGAAACAACTGCAAGCTCCAGAGTCAATAAGGGCGGCTATTTGCAGGGTCTCTCCTGGAAGCTGTAACAGGAGAGAGAGAGCAAGGTGAGTAGTGTTCTTAACCAGAGGTGCAACATAGTCAGAGGACAGAGATAGGCACTTACGAAGTTTAAGGGGACAGTTCCTGACATAGTGCCCAGGTTCCCCACAATACAGGCACAGATTATTCACTCGACGACGTTGTCGTTCCTCCTGAGTAAGAGAAGGCCGCAGAACCCCTAATTGCATTGGCTCAGGTGGGTTAAATGTAGACATTGGTGGTGCTGGTGATGTATGATGGGGAACTTTAGGGGTAACCCAAGTTGGGCGAGAGGTTCCCATCGCTCTCTCAGTCCTTCGTTCTCTTAGACGTCGATCGATCTGGATGGTTAGATCGATCAATGCGTTCAAAGTCTGTGGGGTACCCACCCTGGCCAATTCATCTTTCAGAGAGTCAGAAAGTCCCATTCGAAACTGATAGCGGAGAGCCGCATCATTCCAATTCGTGTCTACACTCCACTTTCTGAATTCCGCCACATAGTCTTCTGCAGCCCTGCGACTCTGCTGAAGGGTGTGCAAAGCCGCTTCTGCAGTCACGGACAGCTGGGGGTCATCATACAGCTGACCTAGTGCGTCAAAGAAGGCGGAAAGATTAGTCAAGGATGCGTCCTTTTGCTCCAAGAGGCGGTGGGCCCAGGTTTGGGGGTCACCAGAAAGCAGAGAGATTACGTAGCCCACCTTAGTAGCCTCAAGGGAAAAGGTACGTGGCTGAAGAGCAAAGAACAGTTCACAGGAGTTACGGAAAGCCCTGAATTTGAGGCGATTTCCGGAGAAACGTTCAGGCGTCGGGACCTTGGGTTCTGGATTGAGCATCACCACTGTTGAGGAAGGCCCGACTGAAGGAGCAGAAGCGGAAGGGACTCCCTGAGCCCCAATGGGATTAGACAAAGTTAACACTCGTTCCTCCAGCCTGGTGTATCCTTGCTGCAGATTCTTGACTGCTTCAGTCAATCCTGCCAGGTGTGCACAGAGTTCCTCCATGGGAGACGTTCCCTGCTCAGGCTCAGACATGGCTGTCTGCTACTGTCACGTACCTGGTAGGTTGTGAGCCTGAAGTGCAGGAAAAGACCTCCCTTACAGCTCCCACTCCCGTTCCCCTGGAATGGAGACAGAGGGCCAGGAGTGAAGAGTGGTATGGGTGCCTGGCAGGATCAACAGTTGCTGAAAGTCCAGTAGTGGTGGCACCCTCTGGAGTCAGTAGTCTGAGGAGTAGACTGAGGACAGAGACTGGAATGCAGGACTGGAACCAGGAACAACAGCAGGTAATAGCAGACTGGAAGCTGGACTGGAACAACAGCAGAAGATAGCCTGGAACACTGGACTGGAACCAGGAACAACAGCAGGTAATAGACTGGAACGCTGGACTGGAACACAGCAGAAGATAGCTTGGAACACTGGACTGGAACCAGGAACAACAGCAGGTAATAGACTGGAACGCTGGACTGGAACACAGCAGAAGATAGCCTGGAACGCTGGGTTGGAACACAGCAGAAGGTAGCCTGGAATGCTGGACTGGAACCAGGAACAACAGCAGGTAATAGCAAACTGGAAGCTGGACTGGAACCAGGAACAACAGCAGGTAATAGCAGACTGGAAGCTGGACTGGAACACAGCAGAAGATAGCCTGGAACGCTGGGCTGGAACACAGCAGGAGGTAGCCTGGAACGCTGGACTGGAACCAGGAACAACAGCAGGTAATAGCAAACTGGAAGCTGGACTGGAACCAGGAACAACAGCAGGTAATAGCAGACTGGAAGCTGATGAACACAGCGGAGGGTCAACAAGCCGGTGGTCAGTAACATTCGGACAGCAGAGGTACCAGGGGTGATGCAGAGGGGTGGTCAGGCAAGCCAAGAGGGTCTGGTGCAGGCAGATAGCAGGATCGTCAAACAGGAAGCAGGGTCAGATAACAGGAAACACAGATCAGATCAGGTAACACTCACAGAACGCTGTAGAGCAGACAGCGGGGATGGAGTGTGACAGGCCGGTTTAAATAGCCTGCCTGGCACTAGCGGGAGTGCGCGCGCGCGTGCCCGTGCGTGACAGCACCCGTGAACGCGCGCATGCGCAGTGGAACCCGCGGCCGTGTCCCCCTGCGTCTGGATCGCTGATTATTGGCAGGATCTTCATGACATACAGACAGTATCATCTTTTGACCGCACAATACCACAACCTATTCATCTGATTGTATCCTGTCATCTGCTGTAATCTGATGTTCAGAATAAAGCATCTGTGGATGGAAATCGGTATTGGTGAGTTCAAGCTATCTGATGAGGATTGTCCTCAGTGATTATATCTGCTTATACAGGCCAGACATAGAGGTCTCACAAGAGAGAAATCGCTTCACAACAATCGGAGTCAGAATACTGGCTATGGGGCACCCGACCTGAGCCACAGCTCTGTGTTTCCATTCACACACAGAGCCACGGTTCGGCCTGTTGTAATATGTTATATGTTGTAATATGTTCGCCAAATTATGTGGGATATTTTACTATTTAATATATGTACACATACAGTACAATATTGACCTAGCAGAAACTCCCTCCAAGGGTACTAGTATATCAAAGGGGACTTGTTGATGTTAATATGCAAGAATACAGATTAGGAATGTAGGTATTCCAGGACTCAAAAGGGTTTTCAGGTGGTATATGTTAATCTAATTACACATATCAAAGGGGACTTGTTGATGTTGATATGCAGGAGTGCAAATTGGGGAGGTTTATGACTGCAGCTGTTCACGGCTGGGGGTTGTTGTCTGTCTGAAAGACTAAAGCATATCAAAGGCCTGAATGGAAACGGCCAATCAAATTGATCAGCCATTCAGTGTCTAGTGGATATAACATGGCGTTCAGTCTATAGTTTAGTCCTGTCTGTGTGTAACCATGAAGGCACAGATCTAGGAAAAATGGGACTCTGAGTTATATACTCTGTTGCATTTTTGTCATCTGTGGACTTTGGACTTTGTTCTGTGTTTGAAGTCAATAAAGTGCATCTCTCTGGAAGAATTGGGTTGCTGCGGAAGAGTACTTACATCATCATTATAATAATTACTAAATTAATTATCTACCCACTATACATCATATCACTACATTGGGGCTGTGACCCGTTCTTTGAAGGATATATCACTACATTGGTGCCGTTCAAGTAACCAGAAGAGCATTTTCGGACTTAGTAACAGAAGTCGGTGGTGACAACAATCCTGTGAGGTGGACAGAAGTCTGATGAAGAACCAGGAGCTGTGCTGTGACTCTAATGTCTGGTTGTGACATAAGAGAGTCTGATCTACAAAATTAAACAAGTTGGGAACCCCAGAATTATTCTCTGGAGACTGGAAACAACAAAAAAAGGATTGTGTCGTGTACCAGAAGACCTGAACTGGAAGCTGAAGGAGTAAATAATGCGGTGAGTAAAATATTTCCTTTTTTTAAAAAAAATATTATTAATATAGTCAAAATGCTTACTCAGTGTGAAGCTAGTGTCAGTTCTGATAAAGTTAACAGATGGGTATTAAAATGTATTAAGCGCCATGGCGGTCCTTATGAAATTCCAGAAAAATTAAAAGCAGACGTGGACTATGATGAAGGAATTTTTAGAGAAAAATGTTTTTGATAGCAAAATTTCAGAAAGTAAAAGAAAAGGATGTATTATACAGGGCTTATTATCTTGCTGTTTAACAATGGAAGGTTCTTTGAAGGGTAAGGTTGAGGAAATTACCCAGTTACAGAATACAGTTGATAATAGCAACAATGTTTGTGAGAGGTTACAAACCAATCAGACACCGAGACTGTACATTTAAAATTGCATGCAGTTACCATTGGGGGAGCTTTGCTTGAGAAATCTAAACGTTGTGATGAATTATCAGAGGAAAATGAGAGATTAAAATGAGGAATTATGGAATTAGAGAAGAGATCTCAGGAATGCAGATATGCATCAAATCTTGGATTCAGCAATCTGCAGCAAAATATAAACACAAACTTTCTATCAAATGAAATAGAACCTCATATTAAATCTGATAATTCATTACCAGCTGCACCCACTGTGACCAACACAGTTTATAACAATAATAACAATACAGGTGAAGTTCAGCTTGTAATGAAGCCATTGAAACCAAAAGAATTAGACGCAATTCTTGAAGAAATAGGAATGGTTCCATACCATGATTTAAACAGATTTTTAAAATGGTTTTGTGACGTGCAGCAGGTCAGAGATATGTACAATCTCAACCCATCTGACATAGAAAGTTTTTCAACATTCTTTAGGAAGTGTTCTTTGGATGAGAATTAAGCAGATCTCTATTCAGCCTCTGAGGACAAGGGACATATTACTGGAATTATTATGTGTTTTGTATGGTGTACGTTCTGATGTTACTATTCATGGGAGGATCCAACAGATGCAAAACAAATCTCCATATGAATTGTCACACAGGATAGCAACTATTATGGAATTATTGGTCGGTAATAATCTTGCATTTGAGCGTGGGGGCTTGATAAATATGAGTATGTTTCTAGATGCATTGCATGAAGATATCAAACAAAATATTTGATAGTTACCCCAAATCCTCATGATTTAAACAACATATTGTTGAGAGCAGCACCAGGAGAATGTGAGTACCCCTCTGTGGGAAGTGGTTTTATATTTTAATAAAATAGTGTTTGATGGTATTACACTATGTAGTCTCTCTTCATTTTATGAGTGGATGTCTTTGGAGCCTTTCAACCCAGAGTGAGTGGAGATCGCATCCATTATACCTTGCAGAGCCCAATGAGTGGCTACCAAGCGTGATTTGACATAGCTAGCCACTGTGTCACACGCTCTGAGGTGAGCGCAATCACTTTGGGGGGTCCCCAGAATACATCACGGTTGTTTGCAGCACTCGAATTCATTGCACTGGATGTTTTGGATTTCGCTGGACACAGATGCACTTTTGATTTGGACATTTTATGGACACTAGAATATGGAGATTACTAAACGCAGATTATATTGACTGCGTTTAGGAAGCACTGAGCACTTTTATGCTATTTCATTTTTATGTTATTTGATTTTTCGCATGCTGCACTAGATGCGAGATATTGCATGTTGTTTGATACATCACTTGATTAAGTTTTGCTTTGGCGTGATTGTATATGCACATTGCACTTTAATTGTTTGATATATAAGCACAATATAGAAGTCAATGTACACACTATATATGGGAAGTTCTCAAGTTGTATTCATTTGTTTATTCGATATTTATATATCAGTGATCTCTGACACCATTTTTTAGATTATTAAGCGCAGCGCAAACATTTTTTATTTAAATCTTTGCACGATTATGAATGCGTGAACTGCGTTTGCAGCTAGATAATCACATATATCTATATATTTTTTGATTTTTTTATGTTTTATTTTCTGAGTTTCACGTTTCACATGTATGCACACTGAGCATTGGATTATTGTGGCTCGCAAGATTTTCCTCATTTTGATATTGTTGAGAGCAGACCATTTATGCAGAAAGTCAAATGAACAGGCGGTCAAAATTGATTTAGCCACATTGTTTAGGACAAATACTGAATATAAACATCAAAAGATATCTCATGATAACACCCAGAGAGGAGACACCGGGTCAAATATAGGTGATATTAATATGAAAAACAGAGCTGATCAAAATAATAATAAGAAAAGGTCCAAGACCTGGATACCGTTTTCTCAGTTAAAACAAAAATATGACCACCTGAAGATTGAGTATGACAAGATGAGAGGGGAACGTGATAAATTATTAGAGCAGTTGAAGGGGGTACAAGATGTACATTCTCCAGATCTGTTTTTGAATGCCGATGACACTTCTCTAGCAGTGGGGGTGAATTAGCTTCAAACTGTAAATGTGTAAATAGTGCTTTGTTTTAACTAAGGACCTTGCTAATGAGTTTTTGTTGGAGAGTTTTGTTTTTCAGATACTGCCGGAGATGCTCGTTTCCATGTGAATAGCAGAAGCACTAGAAGTATCTGACATTGCTGGCTAGTGGGGGAGAAACGATGAATAGACAATATATCACTATTCAAGGAGTTATAAAGAATTCATGGACTCTCTCAATATTCATCAAGCAATGGACCCTTTTTTTAACATTCAAAAAATTTTTTTTCATTTTTTTTTTTTATTTTCTTTTGCTCTTAATTTTTTATTTTCATTATGTTTTATTTATTGAACTGTATCTTAAAACCAAAGAGAAGCATTTAAACCTAAAATAATTTTCATAACATCTGTACATATTACATAATGCGTATTGATCAATATATTTGACATCTAAAGTGAGATGCTGCACAATGGCTTGGCATAGCATAAATTATAGTATGTTGGGTGGTTTTCCTACATTTATAAGAGGGGTGAGTGACATTCATCACTCCAGTCATGATATGAAACTTTGTTGAATCAGTTGTTTATAATATGCTAAAGGCTATGACATATATGGATGAAAAAGACCTTTCTACCTTTCATGATGAGGATACTGGCAAGTATTTCCACTGCCGCTTTGTCTGGATAGCAGATCTGATAAACACTAATGTCAAGCTGATTCTATCTGAACCATCGTGTTGGGGTATATGTATATGTTGGTATACCATTCAGGTGGAATTATGGACTAAATGATCCAAGTAACTGCTTTATTGAAGGCAATGAGGGGTCGGCCTACAGTAAATTACAAAAGCAAGTTGTGGCTGGCAATCAACAAATTCTAGTACTTGACAGGTACACAACAGGTCATCATTGCTCAAATAGGAAATGGAAAAAAGCAGATGTGAATTGTAAAATGCTTGCAAGATGGACTCAGGAATGTCAAGTGCAAGGAAATAGTTTGCGGCACAGTTTTTACTTCCGTATCCAAATCTTTTGACCTTGAAAGTGAGTGCTGGTACATTGATAGTTCTTCTTACCATAAAGATGTAAGTAGAGTATTTGTGTAAAAGCATCTTTAAAAATGAAAAGCTTGAGCCTGGAGATGAGAGAATCCTGGACTTATGTGGTGTGAGAGATGTGAAGAAGTCAGACCGAAGAATGGACTGTGACAACCGCTCATCTTTGTGCAATTTTCAAGATCTTGATGTGATATAATAAGGCCTAACAGCTATATGGGCCACTGATGTTTACCAAATCCTTTTCCAGTCATGGTCTAAAAGTTACATTATCTAATAACTGTTTCATAGTGGTATTTTAGAGGCTGGTGAAGAGAGATGTGACCAGTTTTCAACTTCATATTTTGTATGAGCCATTGTAAAGCATTCAGTACCTTAAATCGTAATGATATTTTTGTTGTTTGATTTATGGGTCAGTTCTAGCAGTTAGAACCGACCCAAGTGGGGGTATATGTTGTAATATGATTGCCGAATTATGTGGGATATTATACTATTTCTATATGTTCACATACAGTACAATATTGACCTAGCAGAAACTCCCTCCCAGGGTACTAGTATATCAAAGGGGACTTGTTGATGTTAATATGCAAGAATACAGATTAGGAATGTAGGTATTCCAGGACTCAAAAGGGTGTTCAGGTGGTATATGTTAATCTAATTACACATATCAAAGGGGACTTGTTGATGTTTATATGCAAACAAACTAAATTGCGCTAGCAAAAAAAACAAACTTTTCCTTAGTAAAAAAATTAATTAGAAGTGCTTAAAGAACACAATATGTGTATAAACAATGAGTGCATAAAATACTTATACAAAAGTGAAGAAAATATGTCAAAGGTCAGTGATCATAGGTAAAAAGCCACTCATAATCCGTCCATAATAATATGAATCGTTTTAACCAGAAAGCAAAAAAGTCCACTTCATGTGTTTCATCACCACACACTAAGGATTGGTACGCCAAGATACTTCTGATCAGATGTGCATTGATAGCGGTGAAGGAAGTAATAGATGTGCGCTTACCCCAAAAGATGGACCTCCCCTGTGGCAAGGTCTTATCAGCTTGCAGATTTCGCCCTCTGCAGGGACCAGCTGTTAATCTCCTGGTCTTGGCAGCGTGTACCGCCGACTTCCGTATGGCTGGGATGGTCCCACTATTCCAATCTCAAAGGGGGGACTCAGAAATGGAAAAGTCCACATACAGGAAAAAACGGCATAAGGAGAAAAAAAACTCCAATAGTGTGATAACGTTTAGGATATTTATTGGTTAAAGCAAACCACAAGTGAACATTAAAAAATCCAGATATAAAATTCAATTAAAAAGCCGGCATAATCAAAGGCAGAACGCCCGTGCAAATGAACTCTTCAGAACACGTGATGGCTAGCACTGCAAGGCCACGCCCTACATGTTTCGTCATACGTGACATCTACGGGGATGTTTATATGCGGGAGTGCAAATTGGGGCGGTTTATGACTGTAGCTGTTCACGGCTGGGGGTTGTTGTCTGTCTGAAAGACTAAAGCATATCAAAGGCCTGAATGGAAACGGCCAATCAAATTGCTCAGCCATTCAGTGTCTAGTGAATATAACATGGCGTTCAGTCTATAGTTTAGTCCTGTCTGTGTGTAACCATGAAGGCACAGATCTAGGAAAAATGGGACTCTGAGTTATATACTCTGTTGGATTTTTGTCATCTGTGGACTTTGGACTTTGTTCTGTGTTTGAAGTCAATAAAGTGCATCTCTCTGGAAGAATTGGGTTGCTGTGGAAGAGTACTTACATCATCATTATAATAATTACTAAATTAATTATCTACCCACTATACATCATATCACTACACGGCCCAGCCCCCTTTCTATCTTCATTGGCTAACTGACTTTGATTGACAGCAGCAGGAGCCAATGGCACCGCTGCTGTGTCTCTGCCAATCAGGAGGGAGAGTCCTGGATGGCTGAGGCATTTGTGCAACATTGCTGGATAAAGAAGAAGCTCAGGTAAGTATTGAGGGAGTGAGAAGAGTTGCTGCATACAGAAGGCATTAGAATAACTTTAAGCAGAGGGAGAAGGAGGCGTCGTGACGGGATGTGACATGCTCTGTGAGGGGGAGGGGCCTGGCGGTGGGGCTGTGGAAGGAGGAGGGCAGAGGTCGGAGTGATGGCAGCTCCAGTGAAAGCTTGGGGTGAGAGCCCAGGCCAACTGAATAAAGTCTCCATCTAAGGCGGCGGGGGAGCCAGGCAGCCGTCGTTATAAAAGATAAAGCGCAAATTGAAACAGCGTGTGAGACGGGTTGGACGGCTGCTGAAGAGGTCGCCCCGCGGCATCTCCCGTCCACTGCTTCCGTATCCCGCACAGCTCGGCTTCGCCCCGGACCCTGGGGCCCCCTGCACACCCCTTCCGCACACCCCTTCCATCTATCCCCTCAGTTAACGAGGATGACCTATTGAGAAGGGAGTAGGGAGCAGGAAACACCAGCGTCCTAACTGCTCGTGCACCGGCACAGTAACAGGTCAGCTGTGGAAAGATCTTCCTGACACAGACGGAGCACTGAGGGAGCAGAACGCTTTACCCCTCCACAACGAACACTGGCAATCCAGCCTATGTCCAAAGAGGTCTGCAGGACTAAGGTAGGATTTTTTGTCCTTAGGGGAGGAATAAACTGAGAAGGCACCCACCCTGTGTATTAATGGGACTGTGAAAACGATCCACGTGAGTAAATTTAAGAACTTAAAGGTTCGGGGATCCGGGATATATAACTGAACTGTTCGCTGTGTTGATATATTGTTCAATCAAGAGACCAGAGGGAGAGTGGGTACCCCAGAAGCCAGGTGGGGCGACACAAATCCTAAAACAGGAGGGAGAAGAGCGGTTTTAGAGCTAAAAAGGGATCTTAGACAATCCCATCAGTATTGTGTAGAAAACCCTCCGTTTACAGACCTGAAGCTAGTGTAGAAATTGTGTACTGATCTTGTTTTTTCTTTTTTTTTGGGGGGGGCGCTCTCTCTCTGAGAGCAAAAGTTGGTATAGTCGGGAAGCAGGGAACATGAGAGGACGTTCTCAAAAGCAAGCAGAGCCCAGCAAGTCCAGGGATAGTTTGAATTCAAGTACAATTCAAAAATATTTAAAAAGCCCAGGACCAGATAATAAACAACAAGAAGTCAAAGACAAAAAAAAGGTCACAGCTAAGAACAAAGGCGTGCAAGGGGGGACTCATAACACGGAGGCCTAGGCTGAGGCAGAACCAGGCCCAAGCATGGATACTGACCATGTCGCAGAGGCCCTTCCAACTTAATATGAGATGCAAGATATGTTCATCAGGCTGGAAAACTCAATTAAAGCAGAAATCTCTAATGTCAGGTCAGACCTAGGACATCTCCTTAAGCGGGTAGAAGAGGCAGAGAGGGTAGCGGAACAACAGGCCCAGGATATAGAGATCCTTAAAAAACAAGTAAAAACCCTCCAGGGGGACCAATATGAGCTGAAGTACAGATTGGAGGAGCAGGAAAACCAAAGTAGGCGACAGAACTTAAGGATTAGATCCATACCTGAACAGAGAGGGGAAGATCTGTTTACAGCAATCAAAGAACTTTTCAACCCACTTTTAGGAAGGAGCCCGGAGGGTGAACTTAAAATCGACAGAGTCCATAGGATAAGAAAGCCCCCTAATATCAGAGAAGATGTGCCCAGGGACATAATAGTAAAGTTCCATCAATTTGAGGACAAAGCAAAGATCTGGAAAAATTTAAGAGGGGCACAACCACTGAAATTTCGCAACCAGGAGGTTCAAATATTCTCAGGCTTTTCGGCGGGAACCCTGGCGAGAAGGCGCCAACTAAAACCACTGCTGGACTTACTAAAGGGAACCAACCTGACATATAGTTGGGGTTTCCCGCTGTCAATAAGCGTGACAAAGCAAGGCAGGACATTTAAAATGAAAAATATGGGGGATCTGCAAGTCTTTTGTAGGAACCTAGAGATCTCAGTCCCAGATATTCCAGATGGGGTTATGCCTGGGTAGAAGGGTTGAAGATCATTGCCATTATTAACAAAGGGGGGGGTGTTGTGGGGGTGGGTTGGGCGGGGTTGGGCTGTTGGGGGGGGATGGGGGGGCGGCGAGATGGAGTAAAGAAGGGGTTAGAAAACTGCCCTTCAAGGCGGGGAAGGGGGAGGGGGGGTTGGTAAGGGGGGGTAGGAGGGGGGAGGAGAGGGGGTGGGGAGGGGGGGTGGTGGAGGGGAGGTGCCCCTGCAGCTGTACAATATCGAGTAAGGCGGACGATGGCTGGGATAGAGGTTAAGTGTGTGTCCTACAATGTGAAAGGGTTAAATTCACCAGGGAAGAGGCAGAAAATTCTGAATGAATTACAGAGGTACGATGCAGATGTGGTCTTCTTGCAGGAGACCCATCTGGTGCAGGAGGAAAACATCAAGTTGAATTCAAAGAATTTCCCAGCCTGGGTATACTGTGACTCACCAATTAAAAGGGCGAAGGGAGTAGCTATTGGGTTCTCGAAAAGGATCAAATCACACTGATTGAGAAGCGGGTGGATGAAGAGGGGCGGTTTCTGTTTGTAAAAATTAACCTAGGGGACAGGAAATACACATTGGCCAATGTTTATTGCCCCAACAGAGACCCGATAAAATACTTCTCCCGGACCCTAAGGAGTCTGAATGCATTTAAGGAGGGGGAAACAATCCTGGCGGGTGACTTTAATTTTTGTTTGGATCCGGCCTTGGATAGTTCCTCTGGGACCCGGGATATGGGGAAAGGATCACTGATAAGATTAGGGAAGAACCTGCACGATAGTCAGCTTATCGATGTTTGGCGGGTACAGCACCCCAAAGTGAGAGACTACTCCTTCTTTTCCCCGGTCCATGGGACCTATTCAAGGCTGGATTACCTGATGGTTGACCACAGCCTGTTGGAGTGTATAGCAGAGTCAAAGATAGAGGTTATAACCTTATCAGACCATGCATCAATTTCCATGACAGTAAAGCTTAGAGGTCCTGTAAGGGTCCCGTTCTCTTGGAGGTTTAATGAGGCCCTTCTTATGAAAGATACAGTTGTTGAGAAAAATCAGAGGGAAATTGATGAGTTTTTTACACATAATGAGTTGAGCGAGACAACGGGGGTGGTTCTGTGGGAGACATTCAAGGCATACATAAGGGGGGTCATAATTTCCATGGATTCAGGTGAAAAGAGAGAGGGGAGATTAAAGAAAGAAAATCTTGTCGCTAAAATTTATCAGCTTGAACAAATCCATAAAGCTTCACTAGGAAGGGATGAGGCTACATTTAAAGAACTGACACTAATAAGAGAATAGCTCAGGGAGTTATTAGAAGAAGAGTTGGCGAAATCTAGGAATATACAGTTAAAAAGGTTTCATATGAAGGGTAATAAGGTGGGGAAACATCTAGCGTCAGTCATTAGGAAAAAAAAAGACGAGAACTATATAGAGAAGATCAAAAATAGTAAAGGTGAAATGAGATATACTACAAAAGAGATAGCAGAGGAATTCAGACAGTATTATGCATCGCTTTATTCGGTTGGCTAAGAAGGAAAAAATAAGGGAAACAAGGAAGAGAAGACGAAGGAGTATTTAAAAGGGGTAGGACTTCCCACGCTGTCGGAAGTTGATACATTAGAGCTAGAACGCCAGATAACGGAAGAGGAGATCTATCAGGCATTAAAGTCTTCCCCTACGGGCAAAAGTCCTGGGCCTGACGGCTTCACAAACAATTTTTACAAGAAATTCAGTGGATCCCTGGTTCCCAGGCTGTGCCATATTTGGAATGGTCTAGGGAAGCAGGGAGTTTTCTGTAGAGATGCCCTGTTGGCAGCTGTAACACTTATCCCAAAGGAGGGGAGGGACCGGACTTTATGCTCGAGTTATAGGCCGATCGCGCTTTTATACGCGGACACCAAACTATACGCGAAGGTGCTGGCATCTCGGCTGAGAGAGAAAATGCCCTTTCTGGTCCACTCAGACCAGGTGGGATTTGTCCCTGGGAGGGAGGGAAGGGACAATGGGGTGAGATCTCTCCTGATAATGGAGGCATTTAGAACGAGTGGGGTCCCCAGTCTACTCCTGTCAATCGACGCCGAAAAAGCATTCGACAGGGTAGACTGGGGATTCATGTTTCATACACTAGAAGTAATGGGAATAGGGCCCACAATGCTAAATTGGATAAAAATCTTATATAACCAACCCGCAGCATTTGTAAAGGTTAATAAGACCCCCTCAGCACAATTTGTTATGAAAAACGGGACGAGGCAAGGTTGTCCTCTGTTGCCCCTATTGTTTGTCTTGGCCTTAGAACCCCTCCTAGCTATGATTAGGAAAAACCCTGACATAAGCGGCTGTATAGTGGGCGGGGAGGAACACAAATTAGCCGCCTTTGCGGATGATGTGCTTTTCTATGTTTCTAACCCTAGAATTACGATCCCAAACTTGCTAATCAGCCTGAGGGATTATAGTGAGCTCTCAAATTTTAAAATAAATTTAGAAAATTCAGAAGCCCTAAAAATAAATATCAAACTACTTCAACATGCATTTTTGATGTTTCTGTGATGTTTTTTGAAGCAAATGCCCTGTGTTGGTTGATTTTCTATCTGTTTTATCAGGCTCAGCGGAACACTGGCTTAGTTGAACCCCCAGATCATTAGTACCCTTGTTCAGCTGATGACCAGCTCATTAGTACCCTCATCCAGCAAGTCCCTGACTCCGTAGTAACACCCAGTTCTGCTAATCCCCCGTTCATTAATAACCCTCAGCTCTGCCTATCCCCCACTCATTAGTAATCCCCAGCTCTGCTGATCCCCCTCCCACTCAGTAGCAACCCCCATCTCTGCTGATCCTCTGGTTTGCTCTTCCTCCTCTCTGTCAAGTCCCTGCTCACTGCTATATTGCTTCCATGCTGCGCACCAAGTGTAACTTGTGCTAGTTTCTCCTGCTCCGATCCCCCAGCTCTGCTGATTTTGTGCCGCTCAGTGCACTCTCTCTCTGGTCCTAGCTCACCTTCTGCTATAGCATTTCCATGTTGCATACCACGCGTGCCATCTGATAGTTGATCCACTCCAGTTCAGACCCTGCTCAGCTTCCTGTTTCTCCATGCTGCACACCAGATGTGACCTCTGCATTTCAGTGCATTTCATTTATCAACAACAAGCTTGCTTGTGGCCTCATTCACTGACTGCTACACTATATCAGTGTAACACTGTACAGTAGTACTTTGGATTACGAGCATAATCCTTTCCTGAAGAATGCTTGCAATCCAAAGCATTCCAGTGTTACTGCTAGTGTATGCAGTACCACATGTGGCCAGAGGTGGGGGGTGCTGGAGACACTCGGAAACACTCGGAGATGCTCAGAGACCACTCAGAGATGCTCAGAGACACTCGAGAATGGAGTGTTTCCGAGTGTCTCCGAGCGTCACTGGAGCCCCCGCTCCTCTGGCCACATGTGGTACTGCACACTCCAGAGGTTTGAATCCTGCTTGCAAATCGAGTCAGTGTTTTTTTAAAAAAACAGCTCGTATTGTGAAACGCTCGTAAACCGCGTTACTCGCAATCCGAGGTTTTACTGTATATTGTTGTAATGCAGATCTTTATTTTGTCCACAAGATAGCAGTGTTCAACAAGTCTGTTTATCACAAGTTCTAATACAGGTGTGCAGGATCGCTGGAACTCGTATGCTGGAAGCAAAGCTTTCTCTACAGTTTAGCTGAGATCAAACTACACAGCCCAGGAGCACTTGCCAGGGGGCAGGAGCATATAAAAGAAAAAGCCTTGGAACACAAAAGAGAGAAGGAGAGAGACTTTGCTGTGGGCAGGATGTGTGGAGCCACGTGGACCCGGACCAGGTTGGGGCAGGAAGCCATGAGTGCCATTGGGAAGCCGGGTGACCTGAGGAGGCAGACTGTCAGATAAGGGTACTCACCAAGGCCGAGATGCTGAGAGCGGTAACCTCTTGCGACTAAGCGCAGTCCACTCTTACAGATGGTACAGGGGGTGAAGGGCACAAAGAGGCACGAGTCACCAGCAGGCAGGAAGGTCACCGGCAGGAAGAGAGCTGTGCAGGACTGGAAGATGCTGAAGTTCAAGAAGGAAGACGAACAGCTAATCCAACAACAGGCCGGGGGTCAAACACCGGTGACTGGCAAGAGTCTCTTAGATAGGCAAAACAGTCTAGTGCAAAGGACTGTTAGCAGGTCTGTCAGCAGGCTGATGATTAGTACTGAAAACTGATAGCAAAGTCCGTAAAACAGGCTGAGGGTCAAACACAGATAACTGGAGGCAAAGTCTGTAAGCAAGCCAGGGGTTGAGCACTAAAGACATTAGCAAAGTCCAGGAGCAGGCTGAGGGTCAATCACTGGAGACAGGAAGCAATATCAGTAGACAGGCCGAGGGTCAAACACAGGAAGCAAGTAGAGAGGTCCGAGAAGCAAGCCAAGGGTCAGATGCAGGAAGAGATCAGAGGAGGTAAAGGTCACAACAGGTAATCAAGAATCGGGATACAAGCAGGAAACACATGGGGAGCTGAAAGACAAACCAGTAATCTGGTCATGGCACAGAGTGGCTTTATAGGCCAGTGGGAGGCTCATGTTGTGTACGTGCGTTCACCGTTCCGCTGAATTGCGCACGCGCATTAGCCGATTTGCTGAATTTCACGCACGCACACATTAGCCGTTTCGCTGTATTGTGCCCAGGGATGCTCTGGAGTGCCGCTCTACCACGCATGTGCGAATGAAGGCATCGTTATTGGCGAGACTGGTACTTGCTTCTTTCCTGACACAGACTAGTGAAGACCTGCTTGCTGTCGGATCAGGATGTCTTCATCATCATTGCCACCACATCCTTAAAGAGCAAAGGGGGCCTTCCAGCTTGTTCCTTTCACTATTTTTCCCTTGGCATAAGGACCAGGTGAAAGGGTTCCTAACCCATCTAACAATACTATTTTTGCAAGTGTGTTTGCTGTTTAAGTTACTCCAAGTTTAAGTACACTGTACACTACAGGACTCTGTATTTGACACAGATTCCATAGCCCTTCTATTGCTACAGTCTGCCGTGCTTATGAAATCTAAAAATGTGCCAGAGCTCATCCATTGCAGTCTACCACTCTTAACCACTTCTATAAAAATTGCCTGAAGGTTATCTGACTGAGTTAACCATGCTATCCCCTGCTAGGCAGAACTTTTTTTTACTTTAGCCCAAGTTTAAGCGACCTAAGGAAGGAACTAGACACTCAAACTTAACTGGGGTTCCTTCCTACCAGTTCAAATTAAGAAGATGTCTACAAATTGCTTTATCACTAAAAGGGATCCATCTCTTTCCTTAACATCTCAAAGGGCCCGTTCACTGTGCGCCAACTAAGGGCCCCAACTAAGCCGGCAGGATAATCCAATACATAGTTTTAGGTGTGGGTGGTAGTTTTGACAAATTTCCTGAAGCTTAAACTTAGTCTCTTCAGATTGAGGGTCTACAAGTGAGTTAGCCTTGTGTTTTTGTTACTTTTTTTGCACACTTGGGGAAAAATTTCTCAGTTCTAGAGCTATTGTTTACATCTTCACAAAATCTCACCTCTGTCCTGCCCCAACCTAGCTACTTTCATCTACAACAGCTCACTGTCTCCCTCCCTAGACAAGCTTGCCCCCCTCACTACACGCAGAATTAGGCCCCGACTGCTACAACCCTGGCAAACAGATGACACCTGAAGTCTCAGAAAACGTAGCCGCGCTCTTGAGCGCCTGTGGCATAAGACTAAGTCCCAGGAAGACTTCACACAATATAAATCTGCCCTCCTAAAATACTACTCCTGCCTTCACACTGCCAAACAGACCTACTTTATCACACTCATTAACACCTTCTCATCCAGTCCACGTCAACTCTTCTCTACCTTCAACACTCTACTCTGTCCTCCACTGCCTCCACCCACCAACTCACTCACTGCCCAGGAGATTGCCAATCACTTCAAAACTAAGATTGATACACTTCATGAGGAGATCACCAATGCGCAAAAACCTCCCCCATGCAACACCCCATGTCCACAGACACAATCATTACTTCCCTCATTCAACCCTGCTACTATTACTGAGGTTGCTAAACTTTTATTTAGCACTCATCTAACCACTTGCCCCCTGGATCCTGTTCCCTCGCAAATGCTACGCTCACCCTCTGACTCGATTCTACACTCTCTAACTCACATTTTCAACCTCTCCCTCTCTTGTGGCATCTTCCCAAACTCTCTAAAACATGTGCTAGTCACCCCCATACTAAAAAAGCCCTCACTGGATCCCACCAATCTCAACAACTTACATCCCATCTCCTTACTCTCCTTCTCCTCCAAACTTCTTGAAAGACTGGTCTACAACTGACTAAGCGACCATCTGACCATGAATAAACTTCTTGATCCCCTTCAGTCTGGTTTTCGCCCTCAACACTCCACAGAAACTGCTCTCCTTAAACTCTCAAATGACCTACTAATGGCTAAAGCCAATGGACACTATTCTGTACTACTTCTCCTGGATCTCTCTGCTGCCTTTGACACAGTGGACCACCCCCTCCTCCTAAAAAAACTCCACTCCTTTGGTCTCCGTGACTGTACTCTTCGCTGGTTCTCATCCTACCTATCCCACCGCTCCTTCAGTGTCACTTACAACTCTACTTCCTCCTCTCCTCTTCCTTTTTCCGTTGGGGTCCCCAAGGTTCTGTTCTTGGACCTCTCCTTTTCTCAATCTACACCACCTCCTTGGGTCAGTTGATTGCCTCCCACGGCTTTAAATATCATCTCTACGCTGATGACACCCAAATCTATCTCTCCACCCCCCAGCTCTCTCCATCTGTCTCCTCACGCATTACCAACTTACTAGCAGACATATCAGCCTGGATGTCACATCACTTCCTCAAACTCAACCTATCCAAAACCGAGCCCATGATATTTCCTCCCTCAGGTGCCACTTCCCCTGATTTCCCTGTCAATATCAACGGCTCAACTATCAACTCATCTCCCCACGCCAAGATCCTAGGTGTAATCCTGGACTCTGAACTAACCTTTCGACCCCACATTCTATCACTATCCAAAGCTTGCCGCCTCAATCTCCGCAACATCTCCAAGATACGCCTCTTCCTAACCAATGTCACTACAAAGCTTCTAATCCACTCCCTGGTCATCTCCCGCCTTGACTACTGCAACTCCCTCCTCATTGGTTTACCTCTAAATAAGCTATCCCCACTTCAGTCCGTCATGAACGCTGCTGCCAGGCTCATCCACCTTACAAACTGCTCAGCGTCTGCTACACCCCTCTGCCAATCCCTCCATTGGCTGCCACTCAGTCACCGAATTAAATTCAGGATACTAACTATAACTTACAAAGCCAATCACAACCTGGCCCCCAGCTACATCTCTAACCTAGTCACAAAATACCAACCTAATCGTTCTCTTCGCTCCTCCCAAGACCTCCTGCTCTCAAACTCCCTTGTCACCTCATCCCATGCTCGCCTTCAGGACTTCTCCGGAGCCTCCCCCATCCTCTGGAATACTCTACCCCAATCCGTCCAATTTTCTCCTACTTTATCCACTTTCAGACGATCCCTGAAAACTCATCTCTTCAGAGAAGCCTATCTGGCCCCCACTTAACAACTGTACATTTATCTTCTCAATCAGCACATCACCCACAGTTATTACCTCTTGTATCTCTTGACCTTCACTCTTAGATTGTAAGCTCTAAGGAGTAGGGCCCTCTGATTCCTACTGTATCAAAGTGCATTGTATTTGTACTGTCTACCCTCAAGTTGTAAAGCGCTACGTAAACTGTTGGCGCTATATAAATACTGTATAATAATAATAATAATCTTCAGTCCTGCAGGATGGGTGGGCGTGTCGTAAATGGGTACTGTACTGTGTTGAATTGTTCCTTTGCTGTATTACCTCACTTATCAATAGTTTCAGTTAACTGTATTATTTTCCTACCATGCTATCATTTGATCTTAATACAATATAATCATTTATTTACAAGTGAGTGTTGCATATTTTTCTTTGTAAGACAGCAAGGAGACAACCTGACCAAGGTGCTTTGGTGGTGTGAGCAGGGTTCACTGCCCAGGGCTCATTGACTAACAGAGAATCCAAAATTTCTAGCTGCTCCTGCGGGGGTAGCACTACATCAGTACTATATATTTTCAGAACAGTGAATAGTTTTTGGTAAAAATCTGATCTGTATTTGTAGAACAATGAATAGTGTATGGCCAGGTCTGGTCTGCATTGAAGATGTAGAGATTTTACAGGCTGAGAAAAGTCTGATGACGCAGAGAGATTTTCACAGTTAAAAGAATGTCTTCATGGTGACTGGGGATCATATGTATTATATGATCTTAGTACATTACATCCAATAAATGCTAGAGGGAAGCCTAAAGACAAATAGTAATATGCAAACATTTTAAAATATTGTGTATACAAAAATAAATGGTGTTAGTTTGTTTTATACTATTATATAATAGGGGTTGTAACCCTTCCCTGCACTATCAACAAAAAAAAATGGCTTTGGATATCCATTTGCTGATGACCCCTGGGTAGTGTGAACCAAGAAGCGATGAAGCTCTGAGAATCTATGGATTTAGAGCTGTCAAACTCTGGCCACTCTGGCTGAGGAAGAAGCTAATTAAGCACAGTTCATGCTTGATCAGCTTCAACAGCATGCCAGGGTGATATCATGGGTCTAATGGACCCTCTATGTCTCCATAACTACTTCTGCCCTGGATGATTTTCCCCCTTAATGACCAGGCCATTTTTTGCGATACAGCACTGTGTCGCTTTAACTGACAATTGCGCAATTGTGCGATGCTCTACCCAAACAATATTTACGTCCTTTTTTTCCCACAAATAGAGCTCTCTTTTTGTGGTATTTGATCACCTCTGCGGTTTTTATTTTTTGCGCCATAAACAAAAAAAGAGCAAAAATTTTGAAGAAAAACTATATTTACTTTTTGCTATAATAAATATCCCCAAAAAATATATAAACAAACTAATTTCTTCAACAGTTTAGGCCAATATGTATTCTTCTACATATTTTTTGGTAAAAAAATCACAATAAGCTTATATTGAGTGGTTTGCACAAATGTTATTGCGTCTACAAAATAAGGGATAGATTTATGGCATTTTTATGTTTTTCTTTTTTTTTTTACTTGTAATGGTGGTGATCTGTGATTTGGACTGCCACATTGCTGCGGACAGATCGAACACTTTTGACACATTTTTGGGACCAGTGACATTTATACAGCGATCAGTGCTATAAAAATGCACTGATTACAGTGTAAATCTCACTGGTAGGAAAGGGGTTAACACTAGGGGGAGATCAAGGGGTTAAATGTGTCCCCTAGTTAGTGTTAGTGAGGGGATGGGACTGACTGGAGGAGGAGAGAGATCGCTGTTCTTAATTACTAGGAACAGACGATCTGTTTCCCCTCTCTTGTCAAACAGCGGATTTGTATGTTTACACACACAAATGTGCATTCTGGCTCTCGCACCCACAATCGCAGGTGGCTGGCGGACATCGCCTCCGCCGGCCACGTGGATCAGGTCCCCCCGCCAAGCAGCGGGCGCGTGCACCTACTATGGCTTTTAAAGGAGCTGACGTACATTTATGGCGGTTTGCGGAAACGAGCCGAGTTGCCGCTGTATAATGACGGCGACTGGATGGCAAGTGGTTGAAGAGAACCTTTCACCTGCACTGTGCTATAACATAGATCACTTGTCAGACTTCTTGGGATAATAAAATGAAATAAAAAAATAACATTTAATACAATCAATTAACAAACACTCAACAACTCCCACATTCACACACATACAGTATAAACACAAACTCATGCATCGGGTAGGCATGTGTGTGAAAATGACAACTGTGTCACACATATCAGGTATCTTCACGTACACCATAGTGAGAGCTATACTTCTAATGCCATCATGTATATAATAATTATATACATTTATAAACTGATGACTTGTTAAAGCTTTTAAATTGTTGCCTATTGACAATTTTGAGTACCATAGTTGTTTGCTATTTTACAGAAGCATGCAGTTTTGAGTAATGGCATATTTGGTATCTGTTTGCTCAACACAACCTCATCTTTTATATTTTATCAAAAATTCGGAGTTGTATTGTGTGTACGCTAAAATTACTTTGAGTGCATTTTTTAATTGAAAATATAGATTTGTTAAACAGTAGTGTAAATATTGTGCGGCATACAAAAATTGCATTCATCACCATTTTATTCTACAGGGTCTGCTTTCAGAAAATGTATACAATTTAGAGGTTTTAGGTGTGTTTTCATATAAACAAATGTGAGGTCGATGACCATCTATCTATCCAATCTGTCCGTCTGTACCATGGTCTGCTCAGACAAGTGCTTGGAAATAACAATTACACAACACAAAGGTATGGATCAGCTATTCAATGTTTATTTATTCGGGTGCAGTTTATATATCCCACAAAGGCGAAATAGAAGAAAGGGTCCAATCACAAAAAAGATACATACTCAAACATACATTTCTTATTGTAAAGGGCGTGCATTAAGCTACTGCAAAAAAAAACATATTACCATATACAGAGATTTTATTTGTTCCTCCTTTTAGAATTTCTCTGGGCATTCAGCCAGGGTACAATCTTACTTCATAAGTTCTGCAAATAAACCAACATACATTTATCAAAACAAGTTATAAAGCTATATTCAGGGGGAACCCTAACAACAAATGTGCATTTTAGTATGTGTGCGCAAAATTTTAAAAGTGCCTCAGACAGTGAAAGGGTTGGGGTGTAAAGGGGGATTGTAAGAGTCCAGGGCTTACTACGCATGAACCAATGGCGTGTTGCCGCAAGAGGAAATCTATGCCAACTGAGCATGTGCCAAAGACGCCTCACTGCGCCAACCCGCACCTGATCAGAAGACCTGATGGAAAAAGGCAGGAAAATGCCCAGGAGGCGCACAGAAAGTTACCTCAACCTGATGGAAAAAGGCGGGAAAGTGCCCAGGAGGCGCACAGGAAATGACCTCAAACTTCCCTATATAAGCCCAGCCAGACACTGCCAAATTGCTGGATTATCTTCAGTCCCCCCTTGTTCCTGTGCTAGTGTGTGATTTGTCTGAACTTGTTGTGACCTGGAAACCTATTTGACTACTCTTGTTTGCTGCTTGCCATTGACCTCGGATTTGTACCTTGACCATTCTACTTCTTTGCCCCTTTTGTAGTCAGCTGCCAAATTGGAACCGACCCCGGCATGGATCTCGACCATTCTTCTTTTAATTAACCCTTTTATACTTTGTTACCAAACTGGACTGGACCTTGGCTCGGATCTCGGACTAAGGCTTGCACGGTGCTCCGCACCCTTGGCACCCGTGCCACTCGGGGTCCACCAAGTCTCTGTCTCCATCTCCATAGGCTTTAAGGACCCAAGGTGCAAGGGAGGCCTCCCCACTACTTCGGTCTCACCTCAGATATGTGGCTCTCGTGACAGGGATGTTCATGAGAGTGAGTGGTTAAGATGCAATTAACTAGACAGATTAAAAAATACTGTGTACATAAATGTGTTGTTACCTTTAATGTTTTGCAGCATCTAACTCCATGGTACTGTATATAGATTTGTCTTTGTGTGTTAGTTCCTATTTGCAGAAAGAAAATAAGTCAGCTTGGCTGGAATACAATTATAGGACTGAGACTATAAGTACAATATTCTGTAAATATTCAAGATTTTCTTCATATGGAAGTTACAGTACAGCACCCTGATAACAATACAGTTTAAAAAAAATAGTGTAGCACTCAAATTACAGTGAAAAAAGGAAAAATGTGAATGAACAATATGAAACAATTAGACATGGAAGACAAACAAACCCACATAATGTAATTCCGTAAGATCTTTTATTTTAAAAAAGAGGGGTTCTCACTTACAAGATATCGGATAAAACAAGCTAGTTTCTTAGGAGGTAAAAAGCGATTGCCACGAACGTCGCCAAACGCGTTTCGTCCCACTGGACATCATCTGGGGTGTCCGGTATGACAAAACTGAGATTTACCTGCCGTATAGTTTGGAGTTCGTCTGTTTGAAGTGTGATCACCTGTTCCTTGGGGTCTACCTTCCATCCACTGCTCCATCTACAAATTACTTTATTGAGGCTAATTCCTCACTAGGGATGAGCTTCGAGTTCGAGTCGAACTCATGTTCTACTCGAACATTGGCTGTTCGCAAGTTCGCCGAACAGCGAACAATTTGGGGTGTTCGCGGCAAATTCGAATGCCGCGGAACACCCTTTAAAAGTCTATGGGAGAAATCAAAAGTGCTAATTTTAAAGGCTTATATGCAAGTTATTGTCATAAAAAGTGTTTGGGGACCCGGGTCCTGCCCCAGGGGACATGGATCAATGCAAAAAAAAGTTTTAAAAACGGACGTTTTTTCAGGAGCAGTGATTTTATTAATGCTTAAAGTCAAACAATAAAAGTGTAATATCCCTTTAAATTTCGTACCTGGGGGGTGTCTATAGTATGCCTGTAAAGGGGCGCATGTTTCCTGTGTTTAGAACAGTCTGACAGCAAAATGACATTTGGAAGGAAAAAACTCATTTAAAACTACCCGCGGCTATTGCATTGCCGACAATACACATAGAAGTTCATTGATAAAAACGGCATGGGAATTCCCCACAGGGCAACCCCGAACCAAAATAAAAAAAAAAAAATGATGTGGGGGTCCCCCTAAATTCCATACAAGGCCCTTCGGGTCTGGTATGGATATTAAGGGGAACCCCAGCCAAAATTTAAAAAAAAAATTGACGTGGGGTTCCCCCTAAATTCCATACCAGACCCTTCAGGTCTGGTATGGATTTTAAGGGGAACCCCGCGCCAAAAAAAAAAAAAAAAAAACAGCGTGGGGTCCCCCTAAAAATCCATACCAGACCCTTATCCGAGCACGCAACCTGGCAGGCCGCAGGAAAAGAGGGGGGGACGAGAGTGCGGCCCCCCCCCCCTCCTGAACCGTACCAGGCCACATGCCCTCAACATTGGGAGGGTGCTTTGGGGTAGCCCCCCAAAGCACCTTGTCCCCATGTTGATGAAGACAAGGGCCTCATCCCCACAACCGTGGTCGGTGGTTGTGGGGGTCTGCGGGCGGGGGGCTTATCGGAATCTGGAAGCCCCCTTTACCAAGGGGACCCCCAGATCCCGGCCCCCCCCCTGTGTGAAATGGTAAGGGGTTACTTACCCCTACCATTTCACTAAAAAACTGTCAAAAATGTTAAAAATGACAAGAGACAGTTTTTGACAATTCCTTTATTTAAATGCTTCTTCTTTCTTCCTTCATCTTCTTCTTCTTCTGGTTCTTCTGGCTCTTCTGGTTCTTCCTCCGGCGTTCTCGTCCAGCATCTCCTCCGCGGCGTCTTCTATCTTCTTCTCCTCGGGCCGCTCCGCACCCATGGCATGAGGGGGGAGGCTCCCGCTCTTCTCTTCATCTTCTTCTTCATCTTCATCTTCTTCTTCTTCTTCTTCTTCTCTTCTTCATCTCTTCTTCCTTCTTCATTTCTTCTGCGGGCCGCTCCGCATCCATGCATGGAGGGAGGCTCCCGCTGTGTGACGGCGTCTCTTCGTCTGACGGTTCTTAAATAACGGGGGGCGGGGCCATCCGGTGACCCCGCCCCCCTCTGACGCACGGTGAATTGACGGGACTTCCCTGTGACGTCACGGGGAATGCCACAGGGAAGTCCCGTCATGTCCCGTGCGTCAGAGGGGGGCGGGGTCACCGGGTGGCCCCGCCCCCCGTTATTTAAGAACCGTCAGACGAAGAGACGCCGTCACACAGCGGGAGCCTCCCTCCATGCATGGATGCGGAGCGGCCCGCAGAAGAAATGAAGAAGGAAGAAGAGATGAAGAAGAGAAGAAGAAGAAGATGAAGAAGAAGATGAAGAAGAAGATGAAGAGAAGAGCGGGAGCCTCCCCCCTCATGCCATGGGTGCGGAGCGGCCCGAGGAGAAGAAGATAGAAGACGCCGCGGAGGAGATGCTGGACGAGAACGCCGGAGGAAGAACCAGAAGAGCCAGAAGAACCAGAAGAAGAAGAAGAAGATGAAGGAAGAAAGAAGAAGCATTTAAATAAAGGAATTGTCAAAAACTGTCTCTTGTCATTTTTAACATTTTTGACAGTTTTTTAGTGAAATGGTAGGGGTAAGTAACCCCTTACCATTTCACACAGGGGGGGGGCCGGGATCTGGGGGTCCCCTTGGTAAAGGGGGCTTCCAGATTCCGATAAGCCCCCCGCCCGCAGACCCCCACAACCACCGGCCACGGTTGTGGGGATGAGGCCCTTGTCTTCATCAACATGGGGACAAGGTGCTTTGGGGGGCTACCCCAAAGCACCCTCCCAATGTTGAGGGCATGTGGCCTGGTACGGTTCAGGAGGGGGGGGGGGCCGCACTCTCGTCCCCCCCTCTTTTCCTGCGGCCTGCCAGGTTGCGTGCTCGGATAAGGGTCTGGTATGGATTTTTAGGGGAACCCCACGCCGTTTTTTTTTTTTTTTTTTGGCGCGGGGTTCCCCTTAAAATCCATACCAGACCTGAAGGGTCTGGTATGGAATTTAGGGGGAACCCCACGTCAATTTTTTTTTTAAATTTTGGCTGGGGTTCCCCTTAATATCCATACCAGACCTGAAGGGCCTTGTATGGAATTTAGGGGGACTCCCACATCATTTTTTTTTTTTAATTTTGGTTCGGGGTTGCCCTGTGGGGAATTCCCATGCCGTTTTTATCAATGAACTTCTATGTGTATTGTCGGCAATGCAATAGCCGCGGTAGTTTTAAATGAGTTTTTTCCTTCAAAATGTCATTTTGCTGTCAGACTGTTCTAAACACGGGAAACATGCGCCCCTTTACAGGCATACTATAGACACCCCCCAGGTATGAAATTTAAAGGGATATTACACTTTTATTGTTTGACTTTAAGCATTATTAAAATCACTGCTCCTGAAAAAACGGCCGTTTTTAAAACTTTTTTTTGCATTGATCCATGTCCCCTGGGGCAGGACCCAGGTCCCCAAACACTTTTATTGACAATAACTTGCATATAAGCCTTTAAAATTAGCACTTTTGATTATTCATGTTCGTGTCCCATAGACTTTAACGGTGTTCGCGTGTTCGAACGAATTTTTTTCCTGTTCGCATGTTCTGGTGCGAACCGAACAGGGGGGTGTTCGGCTCATCCCTATTCCTCACTATGCAGGTTGGACCCATGTGCTATATGGTACATGTGTCCATCCTATCTGGTAAGTGTGCCAACCTTACTTCCTTTGACTGCACTTTATGATCAAGCGCTTTTCAAGATTTATTACTGCAATTTTTCACCATTGTTCCTTCTCATTCACACCATTATGGTTCACCCAATCAAGATGGACTAATATGATATGTTATGCTATTCTTCTTTTCAGATTTATAATTTTATATATCAATTGTTTCATATTGTTCATTCACATTTTTCCTTTTTTCACTGTAATTTGAGCGCTACACTATTGTTTTTTTTATCTGCATATCACTTTGTGTCTGGTGGCATGTTGGCTGCTCACCCATTTTCCTATGCGCAATTTTTTCCTTTTACCAACAGTACAATTTAGCCAGAACAGAGCAGCCAAGCAATTTTAGTGCAAATACCCAGCATACAGATTCATATTAATATAATAAATATATATATATAATAATATTTACCTCATAGTGAGATTCTTGACTTATTTTCTCCTGCATATTAAAGACACATATAGTATATTATACAAGGAAATAACCAATGTTACCAGTAATAAAGTCTTAATTATTATTGGAGATTAGTCGACCAATTATATAGGTTGGAGTTACTTTTTAGCATCTCAATCCTCTGCTACCTTGATTTTTTTTTTTAAGCCCTGAGCACACCTAGGGCTCGCTAAAACATTTATTGCATGAATTTCAGAATCAGACAGAAATTTATTTCCTGCAACCAAGAGTTGCTCGATTCCCATATCAACAAATACAGTGCTGACAGGGGAATCCCTCCTGCCAAGATATTGTATCCCCTCGCCACCATGGGACAACAGTGATTTTGCTAACGGCTATAGCAGCCGCTAACGATAATCGCAAGTAAATCCTGCAGGCTGGTTGTACCCAAGTTGATCAATCGATCAACTTGGTACATTCAGCTCGCCCATAAGCTATTTGCTGAACCGGCTGAGATTCGAACCATCTAGCCAGCCTCAGTCATGCACACTGAACGAAATGTCATCACAATATTTGTGAGAGATTAAAGGAGGTGTGAACCCTCACGGTTTTTTCACCTCAATGCATTCTATGCATTGAGGTGAAAAACCTCCTGTAGTGCACCTGCCCCCCAGAGCCCCCCTTTTACTTACCTGAGCCCGATCCTTCCTGCACCGGGGACGAGCACACCCGCTCTAGCCCGTGTCTTAGGTCCTGATTGGATAGATTAATAGCAGCACAGCTATTGGCTCCCGCTGCTGTCAATCAAATCCAATGATGCGGGAGCCGGGACGGAGCCGAGTCCTGCTGTCTGTGTCAATTTACACAGCGGCAGGACGCGGGAGCGTGCCCGCACGTGTGCCCCGAGGTAGAGCGCTCTTCCAACAGAGCACTCGAGAAGAGGAGGAGCCAGGAGCGCCGCTCGGGGACCCCAGAAAAGGAGGATCAGGGCCACTCTGTGCAAAACCAAATGCACAGAGGAGGTAAGTATGACATGATTGTTTTTTAAAAAAACATTTACATATCCTTTAATGCCTGTATCTTTTGCTACATATAGTGGCCAAAATACAGTATAATTCTTGAAGCATTGCAATGAGAACACGGTATTGCATTTTGGCCACTAGATGAATCTGTACCCACAGACATTGATCTCCTATGTTCAGTAAGTGTTACATTTAAAGTGAATGAAAAAGAAAAAATGACCAGTGGAATTTACCCTGATATTTTATTACATAAATACATAAAAATAACATAATAATGATGATGATAATGCTGATTATATTACCCGAGTTCCTGGCAAAGTCCTTTCATACGTGATTTGTTCAGGAACATGTGCATTTTCATACACTGTGCTTTTTGAAGTTTCTAAAAAGAAAGTACAATACAAGTGTAAAATAATCATTTAAAAAAAACACATCATATAATAAAATCAATACGATAACATTCTGTACATAATCCAGTAGTTGCCACTGCACATATATGGGGAATGGGCCCGGTGCTTGGCAAAGCAAACACTCAAAAATGATTTTATTTTGATGTTTAGATAAGGGTCCTGAGGAAGATCAAGTTGTGCCTCGTCAAAACATCGAAATAACACTTCATCACTGAGTGTTCACCTTTCAGCCCCTATGAGTGCCGTCTTATCTTTTGGATCATATATACAGTATGTAGCACCCTCCTAGATAGGTGCTAGGTTAATTTAGTTCTGGGTTCACTATAATCAGTGTGGCTGTTTGTGATTGTTTAGGTCTGTTCTGTGTTTCACAAGCTGAAGGGTTGGTTGCTCCTGCTGAAGGGTTGGTTGCTCCACCTGTACTCCAGAACATTCTGGGTGATTCTGGAACATAGGTGTGGAGTAAGGCAAATGGGCAGCATGAATATTTATACTGTCCCAGACAATCCCTGTGGGGGATGGCACAGATGGTTGCTGGAAACGTGTATAAATAATCATAGACTTGGAACAGAAGTGTCTTTTCCCTCAGGAGGGGATCACAGCTTTCGGGGCCTATTTGCCCCCTGGGCAAGCCTGCCATGTAAAAATTCAAAAATTAATAATGCGCCAACCACAAAGCAAAGCAGCCAACACCACAATCAGACAAATTGTACAAAAATAAAATTAAAAACAAGTGTGGCGCTAAAAGAAAGTGTCCTTTATTGGGCAAAGCCAAACAGAATGGTATCTGGAGGGCAAAATGCACAATAAAGATTATTAATGAAAAAAGTCCTGCAAGGACTAAGAATTAGTTCCAGAAACAATACAACATGGATGGCTAAAAAATGAGTGAATCCATAAATTATG
This sequence comes from Aquarana catesbeiana, assembly GCF_042186555.1. Classification (NCBI taxonomy): domain Eukaryota; kingdom Metazoa; phylum Chordata; class Amphibia; order Anura; family Ranidae; genus Aquarana; species Aquarana catesbeiana. The sequence goes on along the minus strand of NC_133333.1, from coordinate 43,237,452 downwards.
TACCGTGAAAGGTATAACTAATATGTGCTATAAGGAAACGGGTAGTATGAAAAGAGCCTCAAAATCCAAACAAAAGGAAAAGGTCTTCATAAAACGCTGTGAAAAGTAAATATGATGTGCAACACTGACATATTGCACATGAAAAAACGGTATGTGTATGTGTGGGGGATTGTGCACAACACAAGTGTAATACAAATAAATATAAGTTGGTATATAAAGAAAACCAAATATGCTATTACAATAAAAAGTCCATCCAAATTGGAAAAATAAAGTGATGACACTAAGTCCAAATCATGTATTGGAAACAACGATCAGCAACCACTGAGTCAACTGAGACAGGACCAATGGATCCAAAGATGGCATCCACAAGTTGCGATCTTGAACATCTGTGTAAATGATGTAGGCAAAAATACCCTTACCGGATAGGATGGACTCCCAGTCAGCGACTTGAGAGTCAAACAGGCTTGTGTAAAAATATGGAGGGTAGTTCCTAGTCCCCGACAGCTGGAGGTATTAGAAGAGTGGCGATGTTCACCGACCTGATCACTCCGATCTCACCGACCCGTCACTCCATAGGTTGCAATGGTAGGTACCTATTGGGACTCCGGCTCCATAGGAAGGATGTCACTCCTCAGAGATGATGGGAAAAGAAAAGAGGCTTCCCCATAGTATAAATCAGCTAAAAAACCAGCTTTATTAAAATAAAATAATAAAAGCACTCAGGCCCTTATATAGCAAAATAATGAAAGTAGCGCTAAAATACAAATGGTGGCAAAACAGGCATCAAAAACCCTACGCGTTTCGTCCGATAGGACTTCTACTGGGGTATATGCTCGTCTGCCACTTGTGCCTGTATATATAGATGAACTAATAATAATCAAAATGTGGCAGCTGTTCGCGCCATGTAAACCGCCAGTGACGGTTTACATGGCGCGAACAGCTGCCACATTTTGATTATTATTAGTTCATCTATATATACAGGCACAAGTGGCAGACGAGCATATACCCCAGTAGAAGTCCTATCGGACGAAACGCGTAGGGTTTTTGATGCCTGTTTTGCCACCATTTGTATTTTAGCGCTACTTTCATTATTTTGCTATATAAGGGCCTGAGTGCTTTTATTATTTTATTTTAATAAAGCTGGTTTTTTAGCTGATTTATACTATGGGGAAGCCTCTTTTCTTTTCCCATCATCTCTGAGGAGTGACATCCTTCCTATGGAGCCGGAGTCCCAATAGGTACCTACCATTGCAACCTATGGAGTGACGGGTCGGTGAGATCGGAGTGATCAGGTCGGTGAACATCGCCACTCTTCTAATACCTCCAGCTGTCGGGGACTAGGAACTACCCTCCATATTTTTACACAAGCCTGTTTGACTCTCAAGTCGCTGACTGGGAGTCCATCCTATCCGGTAAGGGTATTTTTGCCTACATCATTTACACAGATGTTCAAGATCGCAACTTGTGGATGCCATCTTTGGATCCATTGGTCCTGTCTCAGTTGACTCAGTGGTTGCTGATCGTTGTTTCCAAGCCTGCCATGTGTCTGCTGTTCATCGAGGTTCCAGCTAGGCAAGCCTGGGGGTCTGTCATGTTGAAAGTTGCTGAAGCTGACTGAGGGATTTTTTGTTTGAGGATCTAGTCTGGTATCACTGGAAAAGCGTCTGGAAAAGGCAACCAACTATCCAAAGACATTAGTGAGTACATGCTGGTGTGAGAAATTCCTGAGACTGTGTGCTGTAGTCCTCTCTCTGGTGCTAGAATCAGCTGTGTTCAAAAAGGATATTATGGGGTTGATTTACTAAAGGCAAACCGACTGTGCACTTTGCAAGTTGCTCCAGAGCTTAGTAAATGAGGTAAAGCTGCACTTTGCAAAGAATACCCAATCACGTGCAAGGAAAATAGAAAAAACAGCATTTACTTGCACGTGATTGGAGAATGGAAGTCAGCAGAGCCTCTGCTCATTTACTAAGCTCTGGGGCAACTGCTCTTGCAGCGTGCAACTGCACTTTGCAAAGTGCACAGTCTATTTGCCTTTAGTAAATCAACCCCTCTGTCTTGTGTACTGGAGAAATACAGTTCATTAACTGCTTGCTCAAGGACTCTGTAGCAGCACTTGAGAATATTAAACTTTCTCTTAGAGCCCTTTCACACTGGGGCGGTTTGCAGGCGCTATTGCGCTAATAATAGCGCCTGCAAACCGACCCGAAAGTGCCGCTGCTTGCATTCCAGTGTGAAAGCCCCGAGGGCTTTCACACTGGAGCGATGCGCTGGCAGGACGGTAAAAAAAGTCCTGCCAGCAGCATCTTCGGAGCGTTGAAGGAGCGGTGTGTATACCGCTCCTTTACCGCTCCTGCCCATTGAAATCAATGGGACGGCGCGGCTATACCGCCGGCAAAGCGCCTCTGCAGAGGTGCTTTGCGGTGGTATTTAACCCTTTCTCGGCCGCTAGCGGGGGGTAAAACTGGCCCGCTAGCGGCCGCATACTGACGGTAAAACGCCGCTAATAATAGCGGCGTTTTACCGCCGATGCCGCCCCCCGCCCCAGTGGGCTCTTAAGGATCCGAGCAAAGCTCAGTCTACTATTTTCTGCAAGCAAGAGTTTTTGTTCACATTACTGCTGCTGCTTTTACAATAGAGTCAGTTCTACCTAGAGGAATTCACTACTAAAGTGTTCTTGAAAAGATTGGTCCAATATTTGCTGCAAGCAAGGGCCCTTGCCCTTACTAAAAGAAAGCTTAGTGTCCTAAAGTTCTATAATAAGGCATCAGAAAAGCATACCCTTAGAGTGTTCATTGAGCTAAAGGAGTGACTGCAACGGTGTGCCTGGGGCAACTACTGGGAAAAGAACTCTGAGCATCCATTCAGTGGCCCCTTCGTATATTGATTGGTTTGCGCAAAAGTTATAGCCTCTAGAAAATAGGGGATAATTTATGGCATTTTTATTTATTTATTTTTATTAGTAATGGCAGTGATCTGTGATTTTTATCAGGACTGCGACATTGCGGCGGACATATCGGATGCTTTTGACACTATTTTTGGACCATTGACACTTATACAGCAATCAGAGCTAAAAATAGCCACTGATTACTGTGTAAATGTCACTAGCAGGGAAGGGGTTAAACACTAGGGGGCGATCAAGGGGTTAAATGTGTTCCCTTAGTGTGTTCTAACTGTAGGGGGGATGGGCTACCAGTGACATGACAGAGATCACTGCTACCGATGACAGGGATAAGTAGATCCCTAACATGTCACTAGGCATTTCCCCATTCTGCCTCTCCTCATTGCGATCGCAAGCCACCGGCTGACATCAAGTCCGTGGGACCTGTGGGCAGTGCTCGCGCGCCCGCTAGCCTGGGATTACGAAGGGACATAGCGGTACGCCCTTTTGCGCACCCGTGCCATTCTACCGACGTACATCGGCGTGTGGCGGTTGGGACGCGGCTAAAAAGTCCTATTAAATAAACAAATGTTGGTAATCCAACAAAATGTTATGTGTTGTTTTACATGACAGATACGGTCAAATCCAGATTATATGTAAACATCCTTGCAGAACTCCTTCATTGGAATACCTGACCAATTATTTTCTTCTCAATATGTCCTTACTCAAGAGTTTTGCATATTTTTGCTATAAACTGAATCTTACAAGCAACTAATGCAAATATGAATATTTAAAGTGTTTGTTAACCCCAAAAAAATATATATATAGATCCTGGTCCCTTAAAGCAGATTAAACAGCACAGTGCTTGTTCTATGTAATCTGCCCCCCTCTAAACTGTAAAAAAAAGTCCCTAAACCCTAAACCTGTCACTTCCTGTAACCTCCTCTCTGCGCTGACCACGAAAATCATGTGATCTCCCTGGCTGACATCAGATGGAGATTACGAGTCACGTGACTGGCCTAAAGATCATTCTAAAATGGTATTTACAAGCCTAATTTTTATAAAATGTAGGTACAGTGTGCTATGCCAGGCTCTATATGAGGGGCTGGCAGTGATTTATATATACGGGTTAACAAACACTTTAAGCTAGCAGCATTACACGCACTCCCACATAATTGTGCAAAAATAAATGAAATTGTGTTTTATGCTGCGATGTGTGACAATACATCAATAAAAAATGATAAATAATAAGTTGTGATAATCCTATTCCATATGGTTCTCATAATCATCCGATATCAAGTGCAACTAATTGATATAAATTGATATAATGTATCAAAGTGCTAAATTCTAAATATTTATATTCCTGATGCTAAATCAGTGCAATAAGGTGTGCTTCAAAGTAACTCTCAGAAAATAATCCAATTTCAATAATCATTAAGTGCTTCAGTGCTGTGATGTGCCTTCCTTATATCTTCAAAGGTGCTTTGTGCATGTATTTAACATACACCCTTGTGCTCCCCCATTAGGGGTGTGCTCACCTCAGGTAACGTGAACTCACACTTAAGTTTGGTCAAAGCCAGCTTTTTAGTCTCTCAAGACTATCAGCAGCTTCCTCCTCATTCCAGCTCAGCCACTGTATCTCCCCAATGTGAGCAGTTGCTTGATAATATGTAAGAAAAGTAGCTCCAAACAGTGCTTATAACTTTAAAACCACATACTTTATTTAAAAGATTGTATATGTACCATTCACATTTGATGGGTGCTCCAGTGCACCAACTATATACGGTGTGTTGTATAAATCCAAGACACTGCAACATCTCTGTGCTGCTCCAATCTGTATATTAGCATCTGGTCAGACCTCCTGCCCCTCCCCTACATGTTATGTCACAGGGTCATGTGACTTCCTCAGGGGGATTTCTCAGGAGTTTCCCTGAGGAAGTCACGTGACCCTGTGATGTAACACGTAGGGGAGGGGTGAGAGGTCTGACGAGACGCTAATACACAGATTGGAGCAGAACGGAGTTGCTGCAGTGCCTTGGATTTAAATAACACGCTGTATATAGTTGGTGCACTGGAGCACCCATCAAATGTGAGTGGTACATATATAGTCTTTTAAATAGAGTGCGTGGTTTTAAAGTTATAAGCACTATTTGGAGCTTATTTTTCTTACATATTATCGAGCAACTGCTGACATGGGTGAGCACAAGGGTGTATGTTAAACACATGCACAAAGCACCTTTGAAGATATAAGGAATTTTAAAGACACATCACAGCACTGAAGCACTTTATGATTATTGAAATAGGATTGTTTTCTGAGAGTTACTTTGAAGCACACCTTATTGCACTGATTAAGCACGGCACTTTATTTGTTCACTGGAATATAAATATTTAGAATTTAGCACTTTATACATTATATCAAGTTATATCAATTAGTTGCACATGATATTGGATAATTATGAGAAAAGAAAACCATATGGAATAGGATTATTACAACTTAATATTTATCATTTGTTATTGATGTATTTATTTTTGCAGTGCTGATCTGATCAAAAATATGGTTTATATGAAACATTATGATGAACTTTATTTAGGAAGAATACTATACTTCTTTTTGCCTTTAGAACAAAGTACACAATGACTTCAAGGATGAATATTCCAAACACCGTGCCAATCACAATTCCAGCAATTTCCCCACCACCAAGTCCACTTCCAGAGGTCTGACATACTGTTGTAGCTGTGGGACAAACTAGGACAGATAGAGGGACATAACAGAAGGAAATGGTCAATTTCAATGTTAGCAAAGCATAGATGAATGAAAATGTAATGTAAAAGAGCAAAACATTGTCATTAAACAAAGAAATAACTTAATGAAGTGTTTCTAAACCCAAATGCTTCAATGAAATACGTTGTAATAGATATGTTCCAATAATGTCAAAACGTTTATTTTTTCTATATGTCCTGATTTCAGTTAAGTTTTTCCAGCATGGTTTATCGAAAGGCACTTTTATTCCTAACGTGACAAAGCTATAGCATGGTAACACTTTTGAATTGTACAAGTAGCCCTGCTGACACACGGTACACAAGGCATGTAATGTGTGTTGATGTGGGTTGTGCATGTTACCATATTGCAATACTGTATTATGAATGGGCCTTAAGGGGTATTTATTTCTTAGCAATGAGTCACTTGGGAGTCCACCCAAGGAAGAATTAATAGATATTCACTTATGTGAAATTTTGCTGGAGGCTGCCATTTTGTTGAAGAAATAATAGATATTCACCTATGTGAGATTTGATGGCATTTAAAGAGCAATCCACAGTCCCATTAACCATATGTGCAATATATTAATACATATGCATCAGGTACTGTAGCAGATGGCAAACAGACATTGAATATCACATGGACAGTGAAGATTTGGATTTAGCCTGCAAGCAAGACTGCGGACAATAACTCTTCATAGGATCTGTCACTTTTGTGAGGGGTCACTTAAAGCGGAACTTTATCTATAACAACTTGATAAAATATAATGTTCTTTAGCAAGGAACATATATCCCATATTATAATTATGCTACCAATATTAGTGTGTGCTGTAAATTGCCTTCAGCATTGTTAATTTCTTCTTGCTGGAGGCTGCCATTTTGCTGAATTCCAGAGCCCCTGAACAGCAGTAAATCTTTAAGCTATCAGCAGATCGGTATCTACATTTTTGGCATAGTGCCTTAAAATAGAGAGCAACTGAGCATGTGCAGAGCAGGTTAAGACAGTGTATTACTGGGTTTTTAATATTTAACATACAGTAGCTAGCTATACCTGCAAAAGGGGGCAGTCTGAAGTGATCTAGCAGCACTTAATTTTCTGACTTAAGTTCCACAAGTGGTCCTAAAGGTAGAAGGTTTTTACCTTATTGCATTCTCTGCGCAGCTTCACCCTATATTTACCTAAGCAGATCATTATCCAGTGCTGTGCCTGAGAGCAGCTCTCTTGGCTCTCTCTCTCACTTCACTGGACATGAAGGTTGTAGAAGGAGCCATTGGCTCCAGCTGTTGTCAATCACAGCCAGTGAGAAGAGAGCAGGGGGCTGAGCCCACATGAGTAAAATCCATAGTAAAGGTCTTGAGGGGGATCAGGGCTACTCTGTACAATACAATTGCAGAAAGCAGGTAAATCCTTTAGAATCACTTTAATCAGCAATTGGAGAGTTAAATGCTTGTTTGTCTTTATATCTATTCTCAGAAGTACAATATGTTGTATGGGCAAGAACTATACTAGACTAGGAATTTGCTCCCTCCCAAAGGAATGAGCACATGGGTACCCATTCCAACAAACAGTTAAAAGTAAAACACCACCAACACAAGCGTAAAAAACTCTTTAATAAAACAAATCCCACAAACATACTATTAATCCCTGAAAGCTCTAAGTCTCCTGTGTGTGTGTGTGTGTGTGTGTGTATATACATGTGTGTGTGTGTGTGTGTGTGTGTGTGTGTGTGTGTGTGTGTAGCACCCTCCTAGGTAGGTTCTAGAAGAGGATATAGTTTATAGTTTTTGGTCTTTCTGCTTACCAGGAAGATTGTCAGGCAAACTTAGAGTGCTCTCTGACTACCAGGGAGCATTATCTATTGGTAAGGGCAGCTCATTGCGCTCAGGTGCAGCTCAGCTTGTCTGAATGTCCCACACTGGTCCAATGGGGAGGCATATTGAACAGTGGGAGGGGACTTGACAAATGAGGGCACAGGTGTTGTTACAGCCCTGGCTTTTGGGAGAGGAAAGTACCTCAATGCATGCTGGGATACTGTATAAATGCCAAGGGCACATGTGCTCTGGGTCTTTCAGCTGGAGAACAGGGTTCCGGAGCGAGAGGGCGGCTGCCCCTCCTCTGTAGAAGTTGTCATGGGGCCTTGGGTAGTTGACCCAAGGGCCTGAAGTTAGAGAGGAGCTGAACCCAGAAGTCCTGCAGAGCTGACTGGAAGGGGGAACCCAGCAAGGATCTGATTCGGTCTACAGTGAGTACAGATCTGTGTCTTTTGGCCTGTCCTGTGACGGCCACCCCTTCAGCTAGAAGAGTCAGTGGATGGGTGTCAGTCAAGGGGATGCTAGAGAGTGTCCTGAAGTAGTTGTATCAAATCTGCTGCTAGAGAGAGCAAGAAGACTTAATTCCTCCTCCATGTGGTAGTATGGTAAAAGCAGTGTGTCTGCCCCCACAAATCTTCTAGTGAGGCCAAGTAAGAGGCTGTCCTTATCTACTGTGAATAGTTCAAGTTGGCGTATCCCACTATTCCCTTCTCCCGTCCAAGTTAAACAATAAATATCAAAACCACAAATATCCTGGACTGTTTATTGAGTAACAAGCAAGCAGGAGTAAGGGGGGGGGGATAAGTGAAAACCCCTAGCAACTGGCTGCAGGTAATCAGAGGGAGGCCTAAGAAGTCAACACACACAGCAAGCCCTACGAGGACAGTGCTACATATGTATATATACTGCATATACAGTATATAATTGGAAGAAAATAAACATCAGAAGTGAAAACAATAGTTTATAGCAAAGCAAGAGTTGACCAAGGTAGAGCATGAGGTAAGTAACCCTGTAAAGGTGGAAATCTGAAGAGATCAAAGATCACCAGGGTGCAGCAAACTTTTTTAAAGCGTCTAGCTAAGCCCCAAGAAATGTTCAAAAGTTCAGGGGTTAGTAAAAAGTAATGCAGTGTTCAGAGGTCGGTAGTATGTGATGCATTATGCAAAGTTGGAAGTCAGGAGTAATAAATGTAGAGTACAAAGGTTTAGGAGTAAATAACACAGAATTGGGTCAGGAGTAGGTAGCACAGAATTCAGTAGTATGAAAACTACTAGAGCATGACTATTGTTTAAAATATGTCAATACGGAATGAGGATGTGTGAGGGGTAGGGGAGGAGCCTTGCGGTGGGGAGGTGGAGGACAGAGGAGGAGGAGAATGGTGAGGGAGACAGCATGAGGTGAGAGCCACACTGAGCCCACGAGACAGCTGCTTCAACAGCATGGAAGCGGCCAGCGGCCGCTAGTCAGTCAGAAACTAGCAGGGGACGAGAACCAGAGCCTGAACCCGGAAGCTAGCGACGGGACCGGCAGCAGCAGCAGCAGCACGCGCATTACGGGGAAGGTGAACCCCGGGAACCCCAGGCTCGTCTGGAAGGGAAGCCGGTCCGGATCAGGTGATCTCCCCTAGACGCCCGCTGAGGCACCTTCCGCCTGCTCCCCCGCTCCCCCCCCAGGCAAGCACGGAGGAAGGACCTGAGACACCCCTCCCCCTCTGCCTTTCCTTATCTCCCTCATCCCCACCACCCGTTCATGGGGGGAGAGGAATTCGGAGGTTTTGTTTTATATCACAGAAGATAAACATCTTGTGAAGCAATCTGCAGAGTCTGTGGAATGTTGGAATCAGTGAAGAGCATCCCTGTCAGCCCTGCAGGAGGAGGAACATCAGCTCTGTGACCCCTGCTACAAGACAACACCAGGTAGGACTCTGAATAAATCCCTGAGTGTTATAAGTGTATAACTACCTGTTGCAAGAATATAAGGAGAGTACAATTAGGGGGTACAGAGTGGAGCAAGGAGACCCAAGAAGCCATACAAGAAAGGTGGAAGGTGGGAGAAGCAGAATATGAAAGGGCACACCACTAAGGCTGCAGAGGCAAAAAAATCAAGGGACAGCTTAAATACAAGTACCATCCAAAAATATATGACAGAAACACAAGCTAGAAGCCCAAGTATGGAAAATAAACAGCAAAGTGGAAAAGACAAAAAGAAAGACCCCACTAAAAATAAGGGAGCGACAGGAAATAATTCCAGATTAGCAGCCTCACAAGGCTACAAGGCTAAAAGTGAGATCGATAGATAGGCTATGTGTATTGCGAAATTCTTCCTCCCTTAACTCCATGTAATGTGGGGGGAGGGGGTCCTCTTAGCCCCATGGTGGGAGCAACACCCTGTACACGAGGGGTCGTAGGCGTGAAGGTAACATGGTAGATGCCACGGTCCTGAGGTCGGGAAGCGACAGAGGGGGAGGAGGGGGGGATGGAGGGGGGAGGGTGGGCACCCGCAGATTCAGGGTTCAGCTTAAGAGACCTTATTTTTCTTTTCTTTTTGTTTACCTATTCCCTTGCATCCCCAGATTCAGGGTACAGCCTAAAGGACCTTATTTTTCTTTTTTTTTTGGTTTGCCTGTTCTCTTCCTGTCTTAACTCTTGTATTTCCTTGTGCAAAGGTGGAGGGCCTACTCCGGCTGAGGGAGAAAATGGCCTGCCTGGTTCATCCGGACCAGGTGGGATTTGTTCCCGGAAGAGAGGGAAGAGACAATGGGGTGCAGTCTCTCCTTATACTGGAGGCATTTAAGGCAAGCAGATCCCCAGGGCTACTCCTGTCGATCGACGCAGAGAAGGCGTTCGACAGGGTAGACTGGGGATTTATGTTTAGCACGCTGGAGGAAATGGGAATAGGGCCAGCAATGTTAAGAAGGATAAAAATCCTATACAACCACCCTGCGGCCTTTGTAAGGGTGAATAATGTGCCCTCTACTAGTTTTATTATGCAGAACGGCACCAGGCAGGGCTGTCCGTTGTCCCCGCTCCTCTTTGTCTTGGCCCTGGAGCCACTCCTTAATTTGATTAGAAGACACCCAGACATCAGTGGATGTGTAGTAGGCGAGGAGGAACACAAAATGGCGGCATTTGCCGACGATATTCTTTTTTATATTTCAAAGCCCAGAATTTCAATCCCCAATATGTTGGCCGTAATGAGGAGGTACAGTGAACTAGCAAACTTTAAAATTAATATAGAAAAATCCGAAGCTTTAAAGATCAATATAAATAAGCTGGAAGCTAATAGATTAGCCGAGGTGTTCCACTTTCCATGGAGGGATAATATCAATTACCTAGGAGTGAGGCTGACGGGCTCCAGGGGTGGCCTGTATAGGATAAACTATATACCTCTTCTCAATGAAATAAGAACCGAAATAAAAAGAATAACGCACGGCCCTGCCTCTTGGACGGGGCGAATAAACATTGTAAAAATGGTGCTTGCACCTAAAGTGCTGTACAAAATGCAGATGCTTCCCATCCCAGTCCCCCGGGAATTTTTCAGGGTCCTGTCGGAGATAATTAATAGATATGTGTGGGGTAACAAGAAACCGAGAATCGCGCACGGGGTGTTATGTAGAGAGAAAACACATGGGGGGTTAGCTCTCCCCGATTTTAGAAATTACTATAGAGCAATTGTAATAGCACAGGCACTGGAGTGGGGTAAGAGTAGTAATAATAAAAGATAGGTGAATTTAGAAATAGGGTTAAGTAAGGTATGTTTGAGCCATATGATTTGGAACCCACCACACTACAGGAACCTAGGTAAAGAAACACACTATATAACGCACCATACACTTAAAGTTTGGGATCAGATTCACCAATTAAATAAATGGGATTATAACTCACCATTAATTTATATAAAAAATAACCCATTTTTTCCCCCAGGAATGGGATCGATAGGAGGGGATTGGATTCTTGAGAAGGGAACACAAATAAGGGATATAATAAGTAGAGGTAAATTAAAAACACTGGAAGAATTAAAAGCATTAAGGGAGACACTGTTAATAAATGGGTGGAGGTATAGTCAATTAAAACACTTTATTAGAAGCCTCCCAGGCCCCTTAAGGGAGGAGGCGAACTACAGGGGGTTAGAGAAAATGGCACTTAGAGAAGAATTAAAAGGGACGGTTTCGGAGGTGTATAAAATTCTGATGAGTAGGGGCGGACAGGATATGCCCCCGTTCATCAGAAAATGGGACGAGGATCTGGGATCTCAATGTGATAGGGAAATGGAGAAACGTATCCTGGAGGCTACGCATGGGACAGCAGTGGATATGAAAACAAGGGAAAGTAACTACAAGTGTATAGCCCGGTGGTATATGACCCCGGCCAGAGTGAGTAAATTTTCTCCAGATAAATCCCCTAACTGTTGGCGAGGGTGTGGAGGTCCAGGTACAATGGCGCACATATGGTGGGATTGCCCCAAAATCAAGACTTACTGGCAGGAAGTGACAGGGTTGATAGAGGGGATAACAGGGAAGAGTATACGGTTGGACCCCTGGAGCTGCCTGTTTCATGGCCTGGAAGGAGGGAAGAAGGGGTATAAGTCCTCATTGACACCAATTCTACTTAATGCAGCTAAAAACGTTATCCCAAAGAAGTGGCAAGAAATAGAACCTCCAAAGATTAAAGATTGGATCACAAAAGTAGATGAAATTTACAGATTAGAGAATATGGAGCGGAAGGAACATCTAGATAGGAGCCAAGAGGGAGAAAAAGGGAAGTGGAATCCTTGGGGAGCTTTTAAAAAAACAGAAATTTGCGGAAGTAGTGTTAAGATAGCTCAAGGGGAGTAAGGTAAGGTTGTTAAGGACTGGAAGAGAGGATGAGAGTCTGCAGGGGTGAGGGGAGAGGAGGGTGGGGGGTACGGGGGGGAGGTTGGGGGGTCCAGTGGGAGAGGTAATCTCAGAAAGTAGTTAAGGGGATATGGAGAGACGATGTTATGAATAATTTAAGACCCTCTCAGCTGGATTACAGGGGATTTCATAACCTCAGTTATATACTTATAAAACCAAATTAAAATTTAGATATTAAGAATATAACAAATGTACGGTAAAATGAAGCCTCTCACAAAAGCAGATAGAATAGGAGTGTTACATATACAGTTGTGTTCAAAATAATAGCAGCCCAACACCACTCACCAGATTAATTACTGTTTTTGGTATAAATTATATTTCTACATGGCAAATAATTTACTAGTAGGTGTAGTAGAGTAATAGAAAATCAACAGACCCAACAGTCATGACATGCATGCTGCTTATTCTGTGTAATTGAATCATAGTTACATAGTAAGTGAGGTTGAAAAAAGACACAAGTCCATCAAGTCCAACCTATGTGTGTGATTATGTGTCAGTATTTCATTACATATCCCTGTATGCTGCGGTCATTCAGGTGATTATCTAATAGTTTCTTGAAGCTATCAATGCTCCCCGCTGAGACCACCGCCTGTGGAAGGGAATTCCACATCCTTGCCGCTCTTGCAGTAAAGAACCCTCTACGTAGTTTAAGGTTAAACCTCTTTTCTTCTAATTGTAATGAGTGGCCACGAGTCTTATTAAACTCTCTTCTGCGAAAAAGTTTTATCCCTATTGTGGGGTCACCAGTACAGTATTTGTAAATTGAAATCATATTCCCTCTCAAGCGTCTCTTCTCCAGAGAGAATAAGTTCAGTGCTCGCAACCTTTCCTCATAACTAAGATCCTCCAGACCCTTTATTAGCTTTGTTGCCCTTCTTTGTACTCGCTCCATTTCCAGTACATCCCTCCTGAGGACTGGTGCCCAGAACTGGACAGCATACTCCAGGTGCGGCCGGACCAGAGTCTTGTAGAGCGGGAGAATTATCGTTTTATCTCTGGAGTTGATCCCCCTTTTAATGCATGCCAATATTCTGTTTGCTTTATTAGCAGCAGCTTGGCATTGCATGCCATTGCTGAGCCTATCATCTACTAGGACCCCCAGGTCCTTTTCCATCCTAGATTCCCCCAGAGGTTCTCCCCCCAGTGTATAGATTGCATTCATATTTTTGCCACCCAAATGCATTATTTTACATTTTTCTACATTGAACCTCATTTGCCATGTAGTCGCCCACCCCATTAATTTGTTCAGGTCTTTTTGCAAGGTTTCCACATCCTGCGCAGAAGTTATTGCCCTGCTTAGCTTAGTATCGTCTGCAAATACAGAGATTGAACTGTTTATCCCATCCTCCAGGTCGTTTATAAACAAATTAAATAGGATTGGTCCCAGCACAGAACCCTGGGGAACCCCACTACCCACCCCTGACCATTCTGAGTACTCCCCATTTATCACCACCCTCTGAACAGGCCCTTGTAGCCAGTTTTCAATCCATGTACTCACCCTATGGTCCATGCCAACGGACCTTATTTTGTACAGTAAACGTTTATGGGGAACTGTGTCGAAATCAATTCAATTCAATCATTAATTGAAAGTGGCGTGTTCAAAATTATAGCAGTGTGGAGTTCAATTAGTGAGGTCATTCAGTCTGTGAAAAATGCTGTACTTGCTGGGTATAGTACATTTCTCTTTGAAAATCTGAGAAAAATTCTGAGAAAGCATACTTTGGTTTAAAAGTTGACTGGAGAGAGGAAAACATACAAAGAAGTGCAGAAACTGATAGGCTGCTCAGTCCATGCAATTCTTCAAAAACAGCAAATACATGGAAGAAAATGGAAAACTACCATTCAAATTGATCAAAGAATAGCCAAAATGGCAAAGACTTCACCAATGATCAGCTCCAGGGTGATGAAATAAGGTGTAAAGTTACCTGTGAATACTGTAACAATTTAAAGACACCTATGTGAAGCCAAGTTATCATCAAGAAGCCCCCACAAAGTCCCATTGTTAAAAAAAAACAACATGTACTAAAGAGGTTACAATTTGCCAAAGATGTTTCTCATACTTTTTCTCATACTATGGTGTTGGACCTATTTTTCGCATACCAGGGATCATGGATCAGTTTGAATACATCAACATACTTGAAGAGGTCATGTTGCCTTATGCCGAAGAGGAAATGCTCTTGAAATGGGTGTTTCAACAAGACAACGACCCCAAACACACCAGAAAGTGAGCAGAATCTTGATTCCAGACCAACAAGATTGATGTTATGGCATTTCCACCCCAATCCCTGGACCTTAATCCAATAGAAAACTTGTGGGGTGACATCAAAAATGCTGTTTCTGATAGGCTGCTCAGTCCATGCAATTCTTCAAAAACAGCAAATACGTGGAAGAAAATGGAAAACTACCATTCAAATGGATCAAAGAATAGCCAAAATGGCAAAGACTTCGCCAATGATCAGCTCCAGGGTGATGAAATAAGGTGTAAAATTACCTGTGAATACTGTAACAATTTAAAGACACCTATGTGAAGCCAAGTTATCATCAAGAAGCCCCCACAAAGTCCCATTGTTAAAAAAAACAACATGTACTGAAGAGGTTACAATTTGCCAAAGAAAATATTGACTGACCTAAAGAGAAACGGCACAACATTTTGTGGACTGCTGAAAGCAAGATTGTTCTTTTTGGGTCTAGGGGCCACAGACAGTTTGTCAAACATCCCCCAAACACTGAATTCAAGCCACAGTACACCGTGAAGACAGTGAAGCATGGTGGCCCAAGCATCATGATATGGGGATGTTTCTCATACTATGGTGTTGGACCTATTTTTCGCATACCAGGGATCATGGATCAGTTTGAATACATCAACATACTTGAAGAGGTCATGTTGCCTTATGCCGAAGAGGAAATGCTCTTGAAATGGGTGTTTCAACAAGACAACGACCCCAAACACACCAGAAAGTGAGCAGAATCTTGATTCCAGACCAACAAGATTGACGTTATGGAGTTTCCAGCCCAGTCCCTGGACCTTAATCCAATAGAAAACTTGTGGGGTGACATCAAAAATGCTGTTTCTGAGACAAAACCAAGAAATGCAGAGGAATTGTGGAATGTAGTGCAATGGTCCAGGACTTGAATACCTGCTCACCGGTGTCAGAAGTTGGTTAACTTCATGCAACACAGATGCAAAGCAGTTCTCAGAAACAGTGCTTATAAAACTAAATATTAGTCCAATGATTTACAGGAAAGCTACGTTTTCGAGCATTTTTCAGTTCATACAGTAAATGTTTGAGTTTGTAAAGAAAAATGCAGACACTGCTATTTTTTGGAAACGCCTAATATTCCTTTTTCTTTACTTTCTGTAAAGTAATAACAAATTTGAAACATTTTTCTTCATGTTTTGATTTGGAATAGACTGTGCAGTGTTCCCATTGCATTTGCATGTATGGAAATAAAAGCTATTATAAAAATGTAAGACTTACTCACTTTTTTAAACACACTGCTATTATTTTTAACACAGCTGTATACTGTGGTTGCGTTGTTTTCTGCAGACCTCAGAAACAGGAAGTTTTCTTCAGTAAATTTAATTGACTGATACATACCCAAAACCTAGTGTAACTTTCCTTCTCAGACAGAGCATCCAAAACATAAAGCAAACAAAGGTGAGTTTCACAGTAATTATTTATATTTGAATTAACAGGTAGGGCCTCTAGTTGCCAGTCAGCAATAAAAAGGTAATAGAGGTTATGACCTTCCTTCACCCTATTCATAGGAAGTGTTTTTATTACAGTTGTGTCCCTGTTAGAGATATATCCTCACTTCCTGTCCTAGTTACAATATTTTCGTTGGGACAGAAAGTAAAAAAATCTGCCAAATGAGGACATAGACAGCAAAATAGTGTGACAAAAGTTTTAATCATTCCCCAATCTATTAAAAACTAGAAATAAAAATGAAAGATTTGGTTAGAGAAACAATGTAATTGAACCCCAATTTTGGGAACGAAAACAAAGCTATCTAAACACAAAAAACAAAAATATTATATTATGTAGTTGGACTTAGACTAGACTGGATGTGGCAAGAATTTTACCCCTGTAAATTTAGCGAATGGGGCTTCACTGCAGCCATGAGCCAACCAGTGGGCTTATGATTGTGGCAAAGTATTCCCATTCAGAAAGCCAGTTGTCGAAAAAACATGCATTCAGAAGGCGGCATTATCACACCATTCCGCTGCCACACTTGCACCACTTTCTGAACCATGTGGATTGCCTTTGAAAGGGTGATGCAAGTATAAACGAGCCCTTACAAATATAAGTGCTTTCCCAGGACAAAGGGCAGAATTGCTCAATATAATATAGGAGTAATGCTCTGACTGCTCCAGAGCTTCTACCTGTCATGTGCCCCCGTCTCCTCTGCATGTAAGGACATCGCTGTACGTAGAATCTGTCCAGCTTGTTTTGTCATCAGGACTTTATCAGGTGAACTGAGCAACTCAAATGCTGCTGGAGGACTAGAAGCTGTTTGGCCATGCCAAAAAAAAAGTTGCAGAGCACACAGCATTGGGGAATTTTCTACTGACTTCCAAACTGGGATGTTGAACTGATCACCAGTTCTGTCAGGAATTTGTATGATTTTAATTCCATCTAAGAAAAATGACAGCGCCTTGCAAAAGTATTCACCCCCTTGGCATTTGTCCTGTTTTGTTGCCTCACAACCTGGAATTAACATAGATTGTTTGAGGATTTGCACCATTTAATTTACAGAACATGCCCACAACTTTGAAGATTTTTTTCTTTTTCTTTTTTATTGTGAAGCAAACAACAAATAGGACAAAATAACAGGAAAAGTCAATGTGCATAACTATCTACCCCCCTAAAGTCAATATTTTGTAGAGCCGCCTTTTGTGGCTATCACAGCTCCAAGTTGCTTTGGATAAGTATCTATGAGCTTGCCACATCTTACCACTGGGATTTTTGCCCATTCCTCCTTGCAAAATTGCTCCAGCTCCTTCAAGTTAGATGGTTTGCGCTTGTGAACAGCAATCTTTAAGTTTGACCACAGATTTTCTATTGGATTGAGGTCTGGGCTTTGACTAGGCCATTCCAACTCATTTATATGTATCCCTTTAAACCACTCAAGTGTTGCTTTAGCAGTGTGTTTGGGGTCATTGTCCTGCTGGAAGGTTAACCTCCGTCCTGGCCTCAAATCACACACAGAGTGGTGCAGGTTTTGCTCAAGAATATCCCTGTATTTAGCACCATCCATCTTTCCCTCAACTCTGACCAGTTTCCCAGTCCTGACTGCTGAAAAACATCCCCACAGCATGATGCTGCCACCACCATGTTTCACTGTGGGGATGGTGTTCTTTGGGTGATGTGATGTGTTGGGTTTCTGCCAGACATAGTGTTTTCTCTGATGGCCAAAAAGTTAAATTTTAGTCTCATCAGAACAGAGCACCTTCCTCCATACATTTTGAGAGTCTCCCACGTGCCTTTTCGCAAACTCAAAACGTGCCATTTTGTTTTTTGCTGAAAGTAATGGCTTTCTTCTGGCCACTCTGCCATAAAACACAACTCTATGGAGTGTACGGCTTATTGTCGTCCTATGTACAGATACTCCAGTCTCTGCTGTGGAACTCTGCAGCGCCTCCAGGGTTACCTTAGGTCTCTGTGTTGCCTCTCTGATTAATACCCTCCTTGCCTGGTCCATGAGTTTTTGTGTGCGGCCGTCTCTTGGCAGGTTTGCTGTTGTACCATGTTCTTTCCATTTGGTTATGATAGATTTGATGGTGCTCCTAGGGATCATCAAAGATTTGGATTTTTTCTTTTATAACCTAACCCTGAGTTGTACTTCTCAACAACATTGTCCCTTACTTGTTTGGAGAGTTCCTTGGTCTTCATGGCAGTGTTTGGTTAGTGGTGCCTCTTGCTTAGGTGTTGCAGCCTCTGTGGCATTTCAAAAAGGTGTGTATATGTAATGACAGGTCATGTGACACTTAGATTGCACACAGGTGGACATCATTTCATTAATTATATGACTTCTGAAGGTAATTGGTTGCACCAGAGCTTTTTATGGGCTTCATAATAAAGGGGGTGAATACATACGTACATGCCAATTATCAGTTTTTATTTCTGAAAAATTGTTTTATGTATATATTTTTCTAATTTTACTTCACCAACTTATTTTGTTCTGATCCATCACATATACCATATTTATCGGCGTATAACATGCACAGGCTTATAACACGCACATTCATTTTTAAGAGGGGAATTTCAGGAAAAAAAAAAAAAATTTAAATAAGGAACTTTAAAGCAGAATAAGGGTCAGTGCCCATCTGCAGCCTCACCATTGCCATCAATGCAGCCTGATCAATGCCCATCTGCAGCCTCACAAGTGCCACCAACGCAGCCTCATCAGTCCACATCAATACAGCAGCCTCACCATTGCCATCAATGCAGCAGCCTCACCATTGCCATCAATGCAGCAGCCTCACCATTGCCATCAATGCAGCAGCCTCACCATTGCCATCAATGCAGCAGCCTCACCATTGCCATCAGTTCAGCTTGATCAATGCCCATCTGCAGCCTAAAAGGGACAAGCGGCGACAGATTACATACAGTGAGAATCTCCTATGATAGACAGAACAGTGGTCCAATGGCGGCCCAGGAGACGGGACTTCCTATTACAGAGGCCGCCAAGTAAACAGGAGATTCGCACTGTATGTAATCTGATGGCGCTCGTCCTGCCCCCTCTCCCTGTCCCCTCCGAGGCACATAAAATTGAAGTATCGGCGTATAACACGCACACGTTATTTGCACCCGATTTTCAGGGTGAAAAAGTGAGTGTTATACGCCAATAAATACAGTAATTCAGATTAAAACATTGAACTAAAGGCTGTAATGTAACAAAATAGGTAAAAAGCCAAGGGGGGTGAATACTTTTGCAACGCACTGTAAGTGTAGTATGCTCTTATGTAATCCTGGCTAAATCTAATGCCGCGTACACACGGTCGGACTTTTCGTCTACAAAAGTCCGACAGCCTGTCCGACAGACTTCCGACGTACCTTCGGCGGACTTGCGGCAGACTTTCTTACGAACGGACTTACACACACACGACCACACAAAAGTACGACAGCCTAGTACGCGGTGACGTACACCAAGTCCGACGAGACTATAAAACGGAAGTTCAATAGCCCGTACGACACCCTTTGGGCTCCTTCTGCTAATCTCGTGTTTATCTCGTGTTAGTAGAAGTTTGGTGAGAGACGATTCGCGCTTGTGAGACTCGTATTTTTCAGTTCGTTTTAACTGTTGTTCAGTCTGTGCTTGTGAGGTTTGTATCTGCTTTTCAGTGCGTTTGGTCAGTTGGCATTGAGAAATCTTTGTTTTATTGGCCGCTCGTTCCTGATTTTCAGGTCGTTCTTCACAGGCCTTGCTGTTCTTCAGTGCGTTCTGTTTAGTGCGTTCTGACCAGCCGACCGTTTTGAAGCCATGTTACCTGTACGTACTCGTCGTCGAGCTCGTGCATTGTATGTGCTTGGTGCTGTAGTTTATTCTTCAGCCCAAGACCAGTCCATGAACAGGGCGAGGAGGAGTTCATGGACCAAGAATTGGTTGCTTCAGCGTGACCAGTTCTGTCACATGCCTTTGCTCCGTGAGATCCGTGAGAATAATCCTGAGGATTTCAGGAACTTTCTCCGGATGACGGACCCCGTTTTTGACCGTTTGTTGGCTTTGCTGACCCCCTATATCAGCAGGCAGGATACCTGCATGAGGCAAGCCATCACTCCGGAGCAGAGGCTGGTCGCTACCTTGCGGTATTTGGCCACAGGGAGAAGCCTGCAGGACCTTAAGTTCTCGACAGGCATCTCCCCCCAGGCTCTGGGGATCATTATCCCAGAGACCTGTTCTGCCATCATACAGGTCCTGCAGAAGGACTATATTAAGGTAAGATATTTTTCTTTTATTAGCATCACATGTTCTTTTATGTAATCTTTGATAATATAATGTATTTCTTGCTTCAAACACTACTTACCATCATTGCAATATAGTGTGAATGTCCCCTTTTTATCCTCACACATGCTGGATTTTTTTCCTGTTATTTTTTGTCATGCATGTATATTTTCCTTCAATAACCTTCCCAGCATGAAGTGATGGGAACATATCCACCTAGTCTACTCATTTGGAATGTATTTTGTTTGAGTGTATTTAGTGTGCTGCTAATGAGCAATTATCTAGATTTCACAACCCCACCCCCCCCCCACCTAAACTCACTCCAAATAGTGTGCTGCTAATGAGCAATTATCTAGATTTCACAACCCCACCCCCCCCCACCTAAACTCACTCCAAATAGTGTGCTGCTAATGAGCAATTATCTAGATTTCACAACCCCACCCCCCCCCCACCTAAACTCACTCCAAATAGTTTGCTGCTAATGAGCAATTATCTAGATTTCACAACCCCCCCCCCCCCCCACCTAAACTCACTCCAAATAGTGTGCTGCTAATGAGCAATTATCTAGATTTCACAACCCCCCCACCCCCACCCTCGTTAAAATTTGCTGGAATGTTCTGTGGTGTTGATTTGTCTAAAGCAAATATATGTTGCACTTTGCAAAATGCATGTGCACTCTACAAGTGCATTTGTTCCAGTGCTTTAGTAAATGAGCAGAAGCTCTGCTGATTTCCATCATCAAATCATATGCAAGCCTCAAAGTGTTTTCATTAATTGCCCTTGCATGTGATTGTGTACTCCTTGCAACATGAATGCCTTTTTACATTACCTCATTTACTGTAAGCTGGTTAGCAACTGCACCTGCAGAGTGCGACAACTGCAGTCTTGTAGCCTTTTTAGTCCCTAAATTCCTGCGTGTCCTAAAAGTAATTTTTTTTAGGGATTTCACAACCCCCTAAAATGTAATCAATGTTCCATCAGAGGGGTTGAGCAATCTGATAAGTGTGCCTTTCCATATTAGTTATTCCAGAACAATTAAATTATTGAATGTTATACTGATGCTGGGGAATAATGTTTTTAATTGTCTAATTTTCTTGCAATGTTAGCTTCCAAATTAATTGATTTTGGTTTTCTTGTTTGATTTCCCAGTTTCCTTCAACGCCACAGGAATGGCAGACTGTGGCATCCCATTTTGCCAGCCGTTGGGACTTTCCCAATTGTGGAGGGGCTATAGATGGGAAACATGTCCACATTGTGCCACCACCCCATTCGGGGTCATATTATTTTAATTATAAGGGGTTCCACAGTATTGTTTTAATGGCGGTGGTGTCGGCACACTATGATTTTTTATATGTGGACGTGGGGAAGAATGGCCGGATGTCGGATGGAGGAGTATTTGCCCAGACGGAGTTCTGCCAGCGTCTCCAGAGTGGTGGCCTGGGATTGCCACCTGATGAGGATAACGTGGAAGGACTCCCCTTTGTCTTCATTGCCGATGAAGCCTTCGCTCTCAGCAAGCACCTCATGAGGCCATTCCCCCAAAGAACACTCACCCCGGAGAGGAGGGTTTTTAATTACCGGCTGGCCAGAGCTAGAAGAGTGGTTGAGAATGCGTTTGGAATTCTGGCCAGCCGGTTCCGCCTGTTTCAAACAGCCATTAATTTGGCGGAATACAAACTTAATTTTATCGTTTTATCGTGCTGCATTCTGCACAACTTTTTAAATAAGCATTCTACAAATTATATAGGCACAGTTGGGCCTGAGGCCGGACAAATAGAAGCCAACCTTACAGGCCTGGATACTGTCCGTACTGGCTTGGCCCCCCAAAGTGCCCGTCAAGTTAGACAGCAATATGTTAATTATTTTATGGGTAGGGGGGCCATTGCAATGGGCCAGGATATATAATTTTTGACAATAAAAAAATTATTGATGAAATCTTGCATTATATTTATTGCTTGCCTTTCTTTTGGGCTGTCTCCTAGGTTATGGTCGAGCAGTTGTAGTGCCAACTGTATTGTAATTTTAAATGTCTAAATAAGCTCCATTGCCACTGTAAACAACTTTTTTACAATTATAACTAAAATGATACTGAGCCTTGAAATAACAAACCACACATTTATTTAATTCCTATAAGGAGATGTTTTTATTAATGGTTGTTATGCATTCAGTTCTGCATTTAGTATAAAATGTTCCTTGACAAAAATAGAATGATATCTTAATAATGTAGCAAAATATAATTATATCTAAATATTTATACCTAATCCACAAAAAAATATTTTTGGCTTTTTGATTTTCACAAACAGGCTTTTTTTTTTGTTTTGGGAAAATCAAGTTTTGTTTTGTGTTTTTTTTTTTTGTTTTTTAAAGCAATTTTTTGGTTTATGTTTTTTTTTTTTTAGCAAGTTATTTTTGTTTTTATTATTTTTTTTTCAGAAAGTTTGTATATATTTTTTTTTGGTTTTTTAAAATCAAGTGTTTTTTATTTTTTTTGGTTTTTTAAAATCAAGTTTTTTATTTTTTTTGGTTTTTTCAAATCAAGTTTTTTATTTTTTTTGGTTTTTTAAAATCAAGTTTTTTATTTTTTTTGGTTTTTTAAAATCAAGTTTTTTATTTTTTTTGGTTTTTTAAAATCAAGTTTTTTATTTTTTTTGGTTTTTTCAAATCAAGTTTTTTATTTTTTTTGGTTTTTTAAAATCAAGTTTTTTATTTTTTTTGGTTTTTTAAAATCAAGTTTTTTATTTTTTTTGGTTTTTTCAAATCAAGTGTTTTTTATTTTTTTTGGTTTTTTCAAATCAAGTTTTTTTTTTTTTTTGGTTTTTTCAAATCAAGTTTTTTATTTTTTTTGGTTTTTTCAAATCAAGTTTTTTTTTTTTTTTTTTTTTTTTTGTGTTTTTTTGAAAATCAATTTTTATTTTTTTGTGGATTTTTGAGGTATTTCCGAGAAACAGCCCTCCTTTTTTACATTAGGTTAAACAGCCATTTATGTTCTGGCCAAAAAAAAAAAGAGAAGGCCCAGAATGGGGTCAGCAAAACAGGAAATGAAGGACATGATTGATGTTTTGGGGTTTAAAAAAGGGCATTTAGATTCGACCCAAAACATCAATCATGTCCTTCATTTCCTGCTGCATACGATCCAGCCGATTCCGCATTTGATCGATCTCCCCATTCCAGGCCATGATTTGAGCAATTAGCCGTTGGGCACTGTCTGTGGTGAAATAGTCAGTTGGACCTAAAGTGGAATGAAAAAAAAAATATGTTTAGAAATATGCACACATAAGTTTACCTTACCATAAAGCTGGTGTCTCAAACACTGACCTGGTGGGGTGCCCATGTCGCAAACTTCATGAACATCCTCGGGGGTGGCGCTGTTGCTTGACTCAAGCACAACCAGATCACCTAAAATAGAGTAGAAAAATTACATAAAATAAAAGGCAGCCATGCATAGATTACCGTAAGCTGGTGTGTCAGACACTCACCTGGTGGGGTGCCCATGTCGCCCACCTCTCCTTGCTCCACATCCTCAATGGGACTTGGGCTTATTTCCCAATCATTTT